>NC_087159.1:230000-232500 GCF_035594125.1 Scylla paramamosain | reverse complement strand
GATCTTTCTCCCTTCCTCCCTACCTATCAACTCCTCTCAACCTCCATTCCTATCTTCACCTCACCCCTCTTAACCTCCCACCCCAACCCCACCACTCCGCTCCCCAACCTCAACCAGCCTCACTCAACCTACTCAGGTGTACTCAGTCGAGAGAAAAATTATCGGCAATCCCATTAGACTCTTTATTCTGACGTGTGATTCTCCTTTTTTCTATCCCAGCGAGTGTCACCGATTGATACATTCTCACGGTGTCAGTTCCCGCAACTGCTTGACACCGGAACGCCATCAGTGGGTGAGCTTGGTAGTGGTGGTGGTGGTGGTGGTGGTGGGAGTGACTGGTGTGTGTTTGTGATGAAATGTGAAGGTGTTATTTTGTTATTTGGGTGTTCTGAGATGATTCTGGTGTTGAGTTTTGTGATGCAGATGCCATTGCGGGTATTACAGCTGCTATTACTACTACCACTACTACTGCTACCACTGCTGGTGCTACTATTATTACTGATAATATTAAAGATGTGGAAGATGAGAGAGAGAGAGAGAGAGAGAGAGAGAGAGAGAGAGAGAGAGAGAGAGAGAGAGAGAGAGAGAGAGAGAGAGAGAGAGAGAGAGAGAGAGAGAGAGAGAGAGAGAGAGAGAGAGAGAGAGAGAGAGAGAGAGAGAGAGAACACTGGAGGACACAGGCGGCTAGACAACTCATCAAGAGGATTAAACAGAAAATAAATAAATGAATAAAATAAAAAGCGATTATGCGTTGATAATAATCTATACATGAAATACAAATAAATATTCATGATGATAACAGACGGACAGACAGACAGACACACCCACATACGCACACACGCACGCGCACACACACACACACACACACACACACACACACACACACACACACACACACACACACACACACACACACACACACACACACACACACACAAACTCACCGCTGTTGCTGCTGCTGCTGCTGCTGCTACTACACTCTCTATTACGTTGTCTGTAAAAGGAGATGGAATAAGATAAGTCAATTACATAAATAAAATCACACACACACACACACACACACACACACATATGCTCAGTGTACACCAGCTCGACCAACAGTCTGTGTGTGTGTGTGTGTGTGTGTGTGTGTGTGTGTGTGTGTGTGTGTGTGTGTGTGTGTGTGTGTGTGTGTGTGTGTGTGTGTGTGTGTGTGTGTGTGTGTGTGTGTGTGTGTGTGTGTGTGTGTGTGTGTGTGTGTGTGTGTGACCACCAGCTTAACTCTCTATCTTTAAGCATCGAACCTTCACCTCCATCTGGCTCCACCCACCTTTACTCCACTCTCTCTCCCCTCCCTTCTCCTCCATTCTCTCCCCCACTCCCCGCCTTAAGTCCAGGCTGCATCCCCATCCACACCCCATAACACTCTTTCCCATCCCGTTCCTCTCCCCGACAGTAAGGATGAGGACAATCCATCATAATCCCCATTTACCCATTGAGTTCCTAAAGATTTTCACCCATTTCTCTACCCATTCACTCTTCACTCTTCCCCCCAAGAAAACTATTTAATTCTTACACACCTTGAATTACTCAATATTTACCTATTTAACTGAAAAAAAGACTAATAACAGTGACTTCGGTGACCGCTATTTGACCTCTGACCTTTCCGGTGACCTTGACCTTTCGTGGGCGAGTCTGACGTGACCTTTGACTCCCGCAGTGACCTTGGCCTTTGAGTAGAGCCGAGTGACCCACACTGACTGGCCCTGCCGCGCCCTGACATGCAACTTTCAACACGGTGCCCTGAATCCAGCACGCACGCACACGCACACGCACACACACACACACACACACACACACACACACACACACACACACACACACACACACACACACACACACACACACACACACACACACACACACACACACACACACAGGAGGTCATGTTACAAAGCGGCGGTGTGTGTATGTGTGTGTGTTTGTGTCTGTATCTGCGTGTCTGTATCTATCTATCTGTCTGTGTGTGTGTGTGTGTGTGTGTGTGTGTGTGTGTGTGTGTGTGTGTGTGTGTGTGTGTGTGTGTGTGTGTGTGTGTGTGTGTGTGTGTGTGTGTGTGTGTGTGTGTGTGTGTGTGTGTGTGTGTGTGTGTGGCTGGGAATACGGTGCATCTATTCCCGCTATTCTTGTCCTTCTCTTGATGCTTTATCGCTCCATTCAATTTCGCTCGCCCAGATTGATTCCGTGTGGCATAATTTTAATCAACGAAATTTTCCTTCTCTTTAATGACGACCTTCCTTCATTCCTTACTGCCTGTCACGCCGCCAACTCCTACCACGCTACGGTGGCAGAACAGACGCTGCAGTGACGCTATACAAAAGAAATATACATATATAAATAAAACAGTGGATGATCACGCCAGGCTGAGCAACGTTGAGGCGACGCTATAGAAAGGACACATACTTACTTGTAGACACATAAATAAGAACATAAGAACATAAGGGAAGCTGCAACAAACAAC
>NC_087159.1:215000-225000 GCF_035594125.1 Scylla paramamosain | reverse complement strand
CATGACAAGCAAAACCCATTCCTCTGTGTGTGTGTGTGTGTGTGTGTGTGTGTGTGTGTGTGTGTGTGTGTGTGTGTGTGTGTGTGTGTGTGTGTGTGTGTGTGTGTGTGTGTGTGTGTGTGTGTGTGTGTGTGTGTGTGTGTGTGTGTGTGTGTGTGTGTGTGTGTGTGTGTGTGTGTGTGTGTGTGTGTGTGTGTGTGTGTAAAAAACAAGTGTAATTTATGCATGGAAACATATTCCCACAAGCCTTTTTATTCGCGCCGGAAATACACTCTGAAAATACAAGCAACAGAGGAACCATGATCACCAACACCACCACAATCACCACCACCACTACCACCACCACCACCATCACTACCATCATCAATACCACGACTGCCACCACCAACATTACTACCATTGCAGACAGAATACTAAAGATATATCATTATTATTATTATTATTATTATTATTATTATTATTATTATTATTATTATTATTATTATTATTATTATCATTATTATGAAGATTATCGTGCGCGGAGGATAGGAGGAGGAGGAGGAGGAGGAGGAGGAAGATAACGACAACGACGAGGATGAGAAAGGCAGTGAAGTAATAGGAGGGAGGGAGGGAGGGAGGGAGGGAGGGAGGGAGGGGAGGGAAGGAGAGAGGAAGGGAGCGAGGGAGGAAAAAGGGACAAAATAACGAAAAGAAAATATAAAAGGTTTCTAAAACGAGATATTTAGGGAAAAAATTGTGGTCGATGAGTGTTTCCTGCATTGTTGTCTTGGTGGAGCTGCGTGGGAGGCGTGGGAAGGGAGGAGGAAATGAAGGCTACTCAGGGAGGAGGAGGAGGAGGAGGAGGAGGAGGAGGAGGAGGAGACTCTATTCTCCATTTTTCTGCCTTTGTGTTTAATTAATATTTTTTGTTTGTTTGTTTGCTAGGTGGTGTTAAAAATAGCTACTACTACTACTACTACTACAACTACTACTACTACTACAACTACTACTACTACTACCACTACTAAATTCAAGGCTTCCCTAATTGTAGTAGTAGTAGTAGTAGTAGTAGTAGTAGTAGTAGTAGTAATAGTAGTAGTAGTAGTAGTAGTAGTAGTAGTAGTAGTAGTAGTAGTAGTAGTAGTAGTAGTAGTAGTAGTGGCAGCAAAGTAGTAGCACCAGCAGTTTATCAGCACATCAATAGCAGCAACACCAGCAGTAACAACACCAACAGAAACACCACGAAATTTCAGTACATCAGTGGCACCATCATTAACACCACCACCACCACCACCACCACCACCAAACATCAGTAACATCACCAAGTCCCAGCAACATCACGAAGCACCAGTAAAGGGAACAGAAATAGTCTTTGTTCCCATACCGGAGTTGTGATGCTCGCGTGTTGCCCTTTTGGTCTTGGGAAGCGAGGGATGGGAGGGAGGGAGGGAGGGAGGGAGGGAGGGAGGGAGGGAGGGAGGGAGAGAGGAAGGGGATGATGGGAGGGAGAAAAGAAGGATTATAACCCCAACAAATAACCCATACTACCAACCTCCTCTCTCTCTCTCTCTCTCTCTCTCTCTCTCTCTCTCTCTCTCTCTCTCTCTCTCTCTCTCTCTCATGCTAAGGCTAATGTATATATAAATATTTACAATGAAATACCGAGGAGAGAGAGAGAGAGAGAGAGAGAGAGAGAGAGAGAGAGAGAGAGAGAGAGAGAGAGAGAGAGAGAGAGAGAGAGCGCGCGTCAGGAAGAGAAGGGAGGAAAGGGGATGGATGGGGGGATAGAATTCTAAATAAAGGGGATATGAAATTCTCTCTCTCTCTCTCTCTCTCTCTCTCTCTCTCTCTCTCTCTCTCTCTCTCTCTCTCTCTCTCTCTCTCTCACACACACACACACACACACACACACACACACACACACACACACACATACAGTCAGTCAGGTGTAAGGAAGGAAACTACATACGCTCATACCTGTATAGATGAGCGCCATAGGGCAGGTGAGACGCCGCTACAAGTGAGAGGCGCCGTGTGTGTGTGTGTGTGTGTGTGTGTGTGTGTGTGTGTGTGTGTGTGTGTGTGTGTGTGTGTGTGTGTGTGTGTGTGTGTGTGTGTGTGTGTGTGTGTGTGTGAGGACTGATGGAAGGGAGGGAGCAGGAGAGAAGACTGGATGGCTGGAAGGCAGAAAAGGCTGGAGCTGTGACGGAAATAAGGACGAGCGGAGGGGAGAGGTGAAGGTACTGAAGGGAAGAGTGACAAGAAAGATGGAGCTGTGAGTCGTGTGAGTTTGAAGTGGTGAGTGAATTGACTGACTAGTAAGGCTTGTTCATCTCTCTCTCTCTCTCTCTCTCTCTCTCTCTCTCTCTCTCTCTCTCTCTCTCTCTCTCTCTCTCTCTCTCTCTCTCTCTCTCTCTCTCTCTCTCTCTCTCTCTCTCTCTCTCTCTCTCTCTCTCTCTCTCTCTCTCTCTCTCTCTCTCTCTCTCTCTCTTTCATCAGGACTATCTTCAAAGGTCACGGAGATGATTACTCGGGTATCTGCTGGCATTTTTACAACTGACAAGACATACTACTGTTACGAAAAGGAGGAGAATGTAGAGAAGGAAAGAACAGAGGAATAGCAGAAGGAAAGGAGGAGGAGAATGAGGAATGAGAGAAGAAGAATTAAGTGAAAGGTTACGAGATAAGAGAGAGCAGAGAAAAAGTAGACGGAATGGGGAAGGTATGGGAAGGGGGAAGGGGAAGGGGGAAGAGGAAGGGGAGGGGGAAGGTGAGGGGTAATGGAACGGAGGGGAATGAGGAAAGTGTTACAACAGGGATTTGATAAAGGGGCGCTTGAGGGGACACAGGTATTAAGGGAAGCTCAGACTGGTGCTGTGGAGTGCTCTCTCTCTCTCTCTCTCTCTCTCTCTCTCTCTCTCTCTCTCTCTCTCTCTCTCTCTCTCTCTCTCTCTCTCTCTCTCTGACCCATATATACACACACTAATAGCAGTAACAATAACAGCAAGGTCAATGAGAGAGAGAGAGAGAGAGAGAGAGAGAGAGAGAGAGAGAGAGAGAGAGAGAGAGAGAGAGAGAGAGAGAGAGAGAGAGAAGGGGCAGGTGGTGAGGCTCACAGCACGTTCCTAATTGCCTTCCCTTCCTCCTTCACCTCTCTCTCTCTCTCTCTCTCTCTCTCTCTCTCTCTCTCTCTCTCTCTCTCTCTCTCTCTCTCTCTCTCTCTCTCTCTCTCTGTAAAGGTATCCCACATGGTAATGTTTTTAACCCTTCTTTTAATACGTAACGGGTAATAGGAAGATTTTTCACTTAGCAAATCTATTCTCAATACAAGAACTTATAGACAGTCATAACTCTCTTTAAAAACTTGCAAATCTATGAATGAATGAATCAAACACATCCTGACCACATCTGCGTGAGGCTGTGATGCGTTAAGAGGTTGTTATGAAGAGATAGTTGTTAAAAAAAAAAGAGGTGGACTGATTTGGTTCAGTTGTGGAAACGAAACCTGGTGAACTGAAAGGTACTTCGTAATTTCACACTCGTTTAAGTCTCTCTCTCTCTCTCTCTCTCTCTCTCTCTCTCTCTCTCTCTCTCTCTCTCTCTCTCTCTCTCTCTCTCTTACCAAAGAATAACTACATATACATTTCTTAAACGAACATAAAATAAATAAAAAAAGAAGAAAATCACTAATAATGAATGACTATGCCTTCCTATTCTCATTTTTCTCAATTTCTTTCGGTCCTTTCTTCTCTTTTTTTTTCCCCTTACACAAAATAATTATTGATTCAACATAAAATACAAAAAAAAAAAGAAAAAAATCACTAATAATGAACTACCATGCTTTTGCTCTTCCTCTTTCACTTATTTTTTTTCTCTCTCTCTCTCCTTTTTTCCAGCCACCTGTTCTCGCCTCGCCCCGTCGTCGCGTGGCGGGGAGTGTGGTGGGAGCGGGGGAGTGGTGGCCCAATACCGCGGCGTCCACCTCGCCTCCTTCATTAGCGCCCCCTGTCACTTGGCCGCGACCACTCACCTCTCATAACCCCTACGCCTCGCGGCCATGTACACACACACACACACACACACACACACACACACACACACACACACACACACACACACTCTCTCTCTCTCTCTCTCTCTCTCTCTCTCTCTCTCTCTCTCTCTCTCTCTCTCTCTTGATTTTTAAGACTATTTTTGTCATTACGTCTCTCTATCTATCTATCTATCTATCTATCTATCTATTTATATGTCTCTGTCTGTCTATCTGTTTATCTATTTATCTTTAATTTCAAGCATTTCTTTAACCGAACTACATACATAGGTACGTCTCTCTCTCTCTCTCTCTCTCTCTCTCTCTCTCTCTCTCTCTCTCTCTCTCTCTCTCTCTCTCTCTCTCTCTCTCTCTCTCTCTCTCTACCCTCCTCACCCACCCCCTTCCCTCACCCCAACTTGCATTCTCGCAGGTGTGTCATATGAAAGTAGCAATAAGCGCGTCAATTAGCACCTCACAAAGGGCTTGGAGCAGGTAATTAGTTTAGTGAGCTGAGCGGTAATTGCTGGAGGGGCGGGCGGGCGGGAGATGCTCGGCGGGGTGATGACGGGACCATTAATGACGGTGGTTAAATGTCAAGACTCGATTGCCACCACCACCACCACCACCACCACCACCACCACCACCACCACAACTGCTATGGTGTAATAAGGAGATTATGGCCTGTACTCAGAAACGCCTTATTCTCTCTCTCTCTCTCTCTCTCTCTCTCTCTCTCTCTCTCTCTCTCTCTCTCTCTCTCTCTCTCTCTCTCTCTCTCTCTCTCTCTCTCTCTCTCTCTCCAAGACTATTTTCCAAGATCACAGAGATAATTAGTCGGGTTTTCAAGAGCGTTTTCCCGGTTAATAATGCAGAAATCTTGTTAATCTGTTATTAGAACTTTAAAATCATCCTTAAAACTCGTGCGACTTCAACTAGAGTCTTTTAGAAGAGTGTTTCTCCTGTTAATAATTCAGAAATATTGTTAATCTATCATTTGAACCGTAAAAACATCCTTGAAAACACATGTAACTTCAACTAGAGCCCTTTACAAGAGTTTCTCCCGTTAATCATTCAGAATTCTTAATTTGTCATTAGAACCGTAAAAACACCCTCAAAAACACGTGTAACTTCACCTGACGCCTTTTGTGGAGACACGGGGCAGAAGTGCTTCAATACGGGACAAATAATAACAGCGCTTAAATGTCAGACTCTATTGCTACCACCACCACCACCACCGCCACCGCCACCGCCACTCTGCTTCAATGAGACTGTGTACAAAAGACAAATATGATAAATAGGGCAGCGATGCGGCGAGCAAGTTCCTTATTGATAGTGGGAGGTAATAATGAGAGTTTCGTGAGCTCTGTGACTTTTGTGAATGAGTATTAGAGGTAAATAACGTTGGTAAATAGTGGAAGGATGTTCGTATGGTTCTTTTATTGATATTGATAACTAATAATGTGACTTTGATGGATTTTCTTTTTCTTTTTTTTTGTGTGTATCTAATTATTTGATGGCAAAGAAGGATATCGCTTGTTTGTCAATGGCGTTCGTAATGACAGAGGAAAAGATAGAGATTTATTTAATTTTCCTTGGCTGAAATGTGACTGTTTTTCCGTCAGTTTAATTTCTTAATTTTTTACTATTTTTTTTTTTTTCATTAATCAGTTTTATTTTCTTCCTTTTTTTAATAATGTAGGAATCTTGTCAATAACTCGCTATATCCATAAAAACCTGTATAATTTCAAAGAGACTAGAAGTTTTCCAGACTAATCGAGATGCGAGCAGGAGCGTTTCAAGATACGAGACGATTTCCTATCAGGCACACTTTTTCGTCCCTTTTTTGCATTACACACACACAAAAAAAAAATAATGATAATAATAATGAAAATAACAACAGTTCAGAAGGGCGGATGACAGAGACACGGTATCCACGGTTTCTGAATGACATCAATACACAAATACTCTCCACATATTCCTAGCAAGCATCTTTTTCGTCCCTTTTCTGTCATTACATATTACAAGGAGAAGTAAAAATATGAGTCCAGAAATAGAGACGACAGAGGCACGTTTTCTACAGTTTCTGAGTGACTATTAGCGAAACAACCTTCAATCTAAGCAGCGAGCCGATTTCCAAGCAAGCATCTCTCCGTCCTTTGGTTCTACTAAGCCGCTCCATCCACGACGGGCGAGGCTTCAATGTGAATAATGGAGAGGCTTCACCGAATAGCTGCTTTGTTTGCCTTGCTTGTTTGTTTGTTTGTTTGTTTTGTTTTCTTCCCACTGATCTGTTTGTCCGGGTATTTGCTTGTTTGCTTAAATCTCCTTTCTTTGGTATATATTTTATTGTTATTATTTTCGTTATTACTCCATTTTCGTTCGTGTTTCTCAGTAGTCTGGTGAAGTGTGTGTGTGTGTGTGTGTGTGTGTGTGTGTGTGTGTGTGTGTGTGTGTGTGTGTGTGTGTGTGTGTGTGTGTGTGTGTGTGTGTGTGTGTGTGTGTGTGTGTGTGTGTGTGTGTGTGTGTGTGTATGCATGCATGTATGTATGTATGTATGTATGTATGTAAACGTGGCATTGTATATGCGTAACTGTGTCACTGTGCTTGTGTACGTGTGTGCGTATGGCGGCTCCTTTGAGCTCACCTGAACTTAATGACACGGGGAGGAGGAGGAGGAGAAGGAGGAGGAGGAGGAGGAGAGGAAGGGGGGAGACACACCTGGCGTACCTGGATATCCTACGGTAATTAGTCACTCTTGGGTACAGGTAAACAGCGGGGGGGGAGGAGGAGGGAGGAAAGAAGGAGAGAAGGACAAGGAGAAGCACCTGAGGACTGGAAAGGAGGCAGGGAGGGAATGGATGGGAATGGAGGGAAGTAGGTATGCTGGGGTGTGAGAGGAGGGAGTGAAGGAGTGAGATAATGTAGGAGGGAGAGAAGCAGACAGAAGGAAAAGAGAGAAGAAAGGAGAGGAGGAAAGTAGATATGTAGGCTGGGGCAGAGGGAGTGAGGGAATGAGGGAAGGAAGGAAGGAAGGGAGGAGGCAGAGAAGCAAGGCGTTAAGGGAGGAAGAAAGGAAGATAAAGGTTAAGAAAAGAAGGAAGGAGAGAAGGGATGAAAATGAAATTGTTTTATCTAAATGTGAAGAATAAATTATAGTTTCAATTTTTCACTGGATTCTCTCTCTCTCTCTCTCTCTCTCTCTCTCTCTCTCTCTCTCTCTCTCTCTCTCTCTCTCTCTCTCTCTCTCTCTCTCTCTCTCTCTCTCTCTCTCTTCAGGAAACATTACCATTCCTAACTATCTAATTCATCTCCTCCTCCTCCTCCACCTCCTCCTCCTCCTCCTCCTCCTCCTCCTCCTCCTCCTCTTCCTCTTCCACCCTCTCCTCCTCCTCACCAACACCACTACCACAGATGTCACTCTTCTGCTTCTACTCATAAACATCAATAACAGTCCTCCTCCTCCTCCTCCTCCTCCTACGCACTTCCTTTCAATCTCCCTGATCCTTTTTGAGACCTCTCCTCTCCCCTCTCCCCCTCTCCCTTCTCCCTTCATGCTTCGGGACCTATTTTTGGGCAGACATCAGGAAAATACGTCGCGGGGATATTACCTTTTATCAAGAAGCAACAAAACGCCCCCACAAATTGGCTGGTTTTGGAGAGACGGTGAAAAGCAGGAGAGTAAGAGATGATGATGATTATTGGAGGTTATGTTGAGGTGGTGGTGGTGGTGGTGGTGGTGGTGGTAGTTGCAGGAGGAGGAGGAGGAGGAGGAGGAAAGCAGTAATAGTAGTAGGAAGAGGAGGAGTACCGTAGTAGTAGTAGTAGTAGTAGTAGTAGTAGTAGTAGTAGTAGTAGTAGTAGTAGTAGTAGTAGTAGTAGTAGTAGTAGTAGTAGTAGTAGTAGTAGTAGAAACCATACAATTATCCAATCCTCTTAAAAAAAAAAAAACCTATATTTTTTTAAGGTATGAAAACTGGAGAGCAAAAATGGTGGTGGTGGTGGTGGTGGTGGTGGTGGTGGTGGTGAAGAAAGACGCACTGAAAGGAGAAGGAAAAGGAGGAGGAAAAATTGAGAGAATGCGGGAGGAAAATAATTGTACTTTGGGCAGTCTTTTCTTCCCCAGCCATTAGTGAGATGCTCATAAGGCGATTCCTCTTATATCTTATTGATACGGAGACGGAAACGAGGAGGAGGAGGAGGAGGAGGAGGAGGAGGAGGAGGAGGAGGAGGAGGAGGAGGAGGAGGAGGAGGAGGAGGAGGAGGAGGAGGAGGAGAAGGAGGAGGAGGAGGAGGATGGAGAAAAGGAAAAAGAAAAGGGACATGTATACAATAATCTCTCTCTCTCTCTCTCTCTCTCTCTCTCTCTCTCTCTCTCTCTCTCTCTCTCTCTCTCTCTCTCTCTCTCTCTCTCTCTCTCTCTCTCTCTCTCGTCATGAAAGTGTGGAGAAATTGCATTGTTGAGGAAGCGGGTAATTAGCCACAGGGAGGGAGGGTGAGAGGAAGAGGCGGGCGAGAGGCGGGGCGGGGAGGGTGAGAGAGAGAGGCAGGAGCGAGGCAGGGCGTGGAGGCGGTAGGGAGTGTGAGGGTGAGAGGGAGAGGCTAGCGGGGTTGTGTGGGCGGTTGTGTATACCTGGCTAGTTGTTTCCTGTGGTCTCCATTCAGCAGCGGTCTTTGCAAGATGCCTCAAGCCACACTTAGGTAACCCAGGCAGGCTCTTGACTACTTCACTACTGACACACATGTACCTCCACACGCACTTAAACACACACACACACACACACACGCACACACACACACACACACACACACGTCCACTCATCTTTCATCGTTAAGGCAGGTAAGAGAGTTATATTCCAAACCACTTCGGGTACTCATATCAACATCTTCAACTTTTCTTTCGTAAATTGTTAAATTGTTACAGGAAAGACACTGAAAACTTGGGAATAAGAATACCAGAAATAAAAAATAAAAAAATATACATTATTCCAGGACTAAAAACAAAGACTTATTTTTAAATATTTAAGAAGTTTGTTTAGCCTGTGGAAATGAAGGATGCAAGATAACGGAAGCGCTCAAAATACTCAAAAGATTAGATATTATCAGTTTTGACAATTATTTTACATACAAGCAACCAAAACATTATAAGAAGAGAAGAGCCTTTCCTTTAATGGAGCCAAACACAAACACTTCTTCAGTAGTGTTATTAATGTCTGTAATCTTGAATGCCTGTGAATCAGTGACGTGACTTCCGATTTGTGAGCAAGAGTGTTGGCGAAATGAGGAAACAGGATGCGTGTCGATCCATCTACGCTCCGACCATCGCGGGAAAACTGCATCTTAATGTGTGTCGACAATTACGGTGTGTGTGTGTGTGTGTGTGTGTGTGTGTGTGTGTGTGTGTGTGTGTGTGTGTGTGTGTGTGTGTGTGTGTGTGTGTGTGTGTGTGTGTGTGTGTGTGTGTGTGTGTGTGTGTGTGTGTGTGTGTGTGTGTGTGTGTGTGTGTGTGTGTGTGTTTGTGTGTGTAACTCCAGTGTGACAGAGACAACGCCTTCTCACTTTCTTAACAGAGGAATGAAGGGAGCGGACATGGCGTAGCGGAAGCAATCTCGTAACATGACCCAGCGTGAGGGAAGATGATCTAAGAGGCGGGGCAGCGATCTAGTGCTACCTGAAGGACGTGAGTGAGGCAAGCAAGGCACAGAAGATGAGGAGAGAGGCAGCTGGGAGGGCGTAGAAGTGGAGAGGGAAGAAGGAAAGAGAGAAAGCTGAGGGAGAGAGCTTGGCGTCGCAGGCTGGAAGAGGACAGCTGGAAGAGGACAGATGACTTATTCTTGCCGCCCTTTGTAGGCTTCCCGCGATGAGCCTGAGAGAGGAGACGCTGTAATGACGTTCCCAGAATCCTCAGTGCACGAGACGACTCTACTTGAACAATTGCGGTTTGTAGGAAACTGTCTTTGCTGGAATCTGAAGGCTCCTGGAAGGTCAGGA
>NC_087159.1:200000-202500 GCF_035594125.1 Scylla paramamosain | reverse complement strand
TTTTGGGGGGTCAAATATTTTTTTTTTGTCAATGTTGTTGTTGTAATAATAGTAATAAGGATAATAATAGTAATAATCATGATGTAAGAAAGCATAGAAACAATAACGATAACTAAAAATAACCTATCTTTTAACACCACCACCACCACCATCACCACTGCATCACAACATCCCCATACCCCCAGTACCCCACAAAAACCCAGGTGAAGCATCAGGTGGGAGTCTGCATCCCCTCCCTCACCTCTGCTGTTTTTCCCTCTCCTCCTCTCCTTCAATCACCTGCGACCATAACCTTTCCCCTTTTACCTTTCACCCTTCAACTGTTCCTTCTCTTTCTCTGCAGATACGAGAGAAAGAAGAAAAAATGTTCACTTTACTCGTATACGACTGGAAATCTTAATACTTGTGTTTGAATTAGATAGGTAATTTAAACCTTGAGGAAGATGCGAAGAAAAAAAATATTTTCAGCTTATGTGTAACTATAAATTTTGGCAGTTATGTTTATATTAGATAAATAATTCAAATCTCAGGCAAAATGAGAGAAAGAAAAAACAGAAATGTTCACTTTACTCGTATAAGGTACTAGAAATGCTAATAGTTTTCTTTATACTACATTAATTTGAAGCTTCGGCGGCGAAAAACGTAACACTGGGTAAGAAAATACAAAAGACAGCAAAAGTAGCCCGTGAAATTGTTTTGCTTCTGTGGCGTAAGAGAAGATGAGAGGAGTGGAGGAGGAAGGGTCCAATAATGGTAATGGTACAATAAGGATGCAACACTAATTAATAAAAAAAAAAACGAGTAATTTAACTAAGGTCGTGGGAGTTTTAAGAAGTGACAGTAAGAAAGGAGAGGAGAAACGTTCGGAATGCACGATACAGAACACAGAGGCAGGGAGGATGAAAGGAAAGAAGGACAAAGTGTATGTATGGAGGAGGAGAGGAGGAGGAGGAGGAGGAGGAGGAGGAGGAGGAGGAGGAGGAGGAGGAGGAGGAGGAGGAGGAGGAGGAGGAAGAGAAGGAGGAGGAGGAGGAGGAAAAAGTAAGGTTTGGTTGCGTCAATTATTCTCTCTCTCTCTCTCTCTCTCTCTCTCTCTCTCTCTCTCTCTCTCTCTCTCTCTCTCTCTCTCTCTCTCTCTCTCTCTCTCTCTCTCCCACCTCGAATTACTAAGCATTTTATATTTCCTGCTTCCATCACAAAAGGGAAGAGTAAGTGGGTTATTTTCTTTTTTCAACTTTTTTCTTATTTTTTTCTCCCTTTTTTTCCTCCTGACGAAGGCCATTCCCTCCCATCCCCACGGAAGGTAATGCGGGATTTTACCCTTCATGCGGTATATTTTTGCCTAATATGATCGAGATGGCTTTTTATCATTACCTTTTCTTCGTGTATGTGGTGTGTGGGGAGAGAGAGAGAGAGAGAGAGAGAGAGAGAGAGAGAGAGAGAGAGAGAGAGAGAGAGAGAGAGAGAGAGAGAGAGAGAGAGAGAGAGAGAGAGAGAGAGAGAGAGAGAGAGAGAGAGAGTGTGTGTATACGTAAGAATGAGTGATGTGTTTGCAGGTGTGTATGTATGTATGTATGTATGTATGTATGTATGTATGTATTACCAAATAATAGCAACTTATCTCTATTACTTCTACGTATCAATTGATCTTTAAGCAGAACATAATTTTTTTTGTAAATAATCACTAATATACGTATTTTTTTTGCATTACAGTTTCTTAATGTAACTCTCTCTCTCTCTCTCTCTCTCTCTCTCTCTCTCTCTCTCTCTCTCTCTCTCTCTCTCTCTCTCTCTCTCTGAGCATGTTTATGCATATAATTTTTTTGTACAGGGCTTTAAATATCAACAAAGGGCAGACCGTACCAGTACAAGGCCTAACATCACACTAAATAAGATACAAACATAACAAAACCTTCACATGTTCATCCTTTTTTACGTGTCAGAGGAAATAACAATGTGTATGGCTCTGAGGAGGAGGAGGAGGAGGAGGAGGAAGAGCAAAAATATGGTAAGAAAAAAACTCACTCAACTTGTCGCTTCCAAAAGGTCAGAGAAAGAGTGCAGGAGACTGGCCAGTTTAGTTCCCGAGGTGTCTTGATGTTTCTCTCTTGAAACAGTCTTAGTCACAGAAAGACGGAAAAACAGGAATAGGTAGATTTTCATAATTTACCAGTGGAAAGGATGAAAAGAGTGAACCTTACCTCCTTGTTTTGTAATCTTGAAGGGCTGTAGATCATAGAGAGAAAGAAAAACATAAAGAAGTTGAGATTTTTCACAGTTTGCCAGTGGTGTAAATGTAAGAGATAAGACGATGGACTGTTTAGAAATTCGTCTCACTGTGTTTCTATCGCTGAAATTAATACATCTTTTCTTCTTCCCCGCAGGTTGGTACGAGGTCATTACCCGTTCATCAGGCAGGTGTATGCACAGGTAACGCACTCCACGCCATGCCATACTGAAGGTACAGTAACGCAACGAGCCATGAAAAGATAGGAGAGAG
>NC_087159.1:182500-187500 GCF_035594125.1 Scylla paramamosain | reverse complement strand
AGAGAGAGAGAGAGAGAGAGAGAGAGAGAGAGAGAGAAAAAAAAACAGCGCCGTAATGGAGGCAACGGTAATGCGACGGTCAGCAGGAGGGCGAGAAAGAGAAGTCGCGAAAAGTCTTGGGTCGCGTCATGCCAGTTTTCAATACAAGCTGTCATTTTTACTGTCCTCCGTTTGTCTTAGTTTTACTTGTGTATTCTCTCTCTCTCTCTCTCTCTCTCTCTCTCTCTCTCTCTCTCTCTCTCTCTCTCTCTCTCTCTCTCTCTCTCTCTCTCTCTCTCTCTCTCTCTCTTCCCCTGCCTACCTCCCCTGACCACCACCAAATCCCATGACAAAACTTCATTATTCTGCTAAACTCACTCACAAGCATCACAACCTTGACCTGCCTGGCTTCCTTTCTCTCAAAATAAATAAAACATAAATAAGAAATAAAAACTACAAATATCTAAACAATCTTTGCCTCAGATCCCACGTCACCTCACCTGTCCCCGCGCAGTAATATCACCCCCGCCACCGTCTGTCTGTCTGTCTGTCTGTCTGTCTGTCTACCTGTACCGCGGTGTGAGCTCGACCGAAGCGTGCCTGGCAGAACACATGTGCCTCGTCACTATGGCAACATACCTTTGTCCCTCCCTCCTCCAAATAGCCGCCTGGGTGAATAACAAGCGACAAGCTGATGACATGGAGATGTGGTCCCAGCTTCGCCGCTGTGAAATATGTGTGTGTGTGTGTGTGTGTGTGTGTGTGTGTGTGTGTGTGTGTGTGTGTGTGTGTGTGTGTGTGTGTGTGTGTGTGTGTGTGTGTGTGTGTGTGTGTGTGTGTGTTTCTCTTTTTACATATTTTTCTCCTCTTTCCTCTCCCGGTGCATCATTTTCTCGTTAATTCTCTTTCCCTTGCTATCCCCACCCCCCCTCTCTCTCTCTCTCTCTCTCTCTCTCTCTCTCTCTCTCTCTCTCTCTCTCTCTCTCTCTCTCTCTCTCTCTCTCTCTCTCTCTCACTATCACTATCAATACATCTACCAATCACAACCATGAAAGAGCTTAAGGACACACAAAAACGAGCCAGCACAGTGAGCATTAAATAAATGAACAGGCAAGAATGGTCAGGAGCATTTTTACACCAATCTGAAGAGGCGGCGGCCGAGGACTGACTGACTGATAGGCGCGCACGTGCGAGTGACAACGGGGAGACTCACAGCAAAGGGGATTATGGGTGCTCTGATTAAAGGGGTGGAGGTTACCTGCAGGGAAGAGAGGGAGAGAGAGAGGAGACACAAAGGAATATCAAGGAAGAAATAATATGAGCAGATTTGTTGACCGTAAAAAATTGATGGAGAGAGGGATAGGTATGCATAGGCACCGAAGTAAGAGAGAGAGAGAGAGAGAGAGAGAGAGAGAGAGAGAGAGAGAGAGAGAGAGAGAGAGAGAGAGAGAGAGAGAGAGAGAGAGAGAGAGAGAGAGAGAGAGAGAGAGAGAGAGAGAGAGAGAGAGAGAGAGAGATTCGGGAACACGATTCAAAAGAAAAAGCAAAATAAAAGGACACACACACACACACACACACACACACACACACACACACACACACACACACACACACACACACACACTACAGGTATATCGTACTGAGAGGAAAGGAAGAGAGAAATTATTATAAACCTCCCACCGCCTTTTAAAACCGGTGGTCTTTTTTTTACCTTTCATGGACCGAGAGACGAGTAATAAATGAAATAGCAAAAGAGCGATTAAGCGCGACGAGAGCGAGAGCGAGAGAGAGAGAGAGAGAGAGAGAGAGAGAGAGAGAGAGAGAGAGAGAGAGAGAGAGAGAGAGAGAGAGAGAGAGAGAGGGGCGGTGCAATAAATAATGAACAGGAGATACTGAACAGGGAGGAAAAATTGTTGCTGCTAATCTGAAAATTTTAAACAAACTGCAAATACCAGATGGTGATGTTTAGTGTGTGTGTGTGTGTGTGTGTGTGTGTGTGTGTGTGTGTGTGTGTGTGTGTGTGTGTGTGTGTGTGTGTGTGTGTGTGTGTGTGTGTGTGTGTGTGTGTGTGTGTGTGTGTGTGTGTGTGTGTGTGTGTGTGTGTGTGTGTGTGTGTGTGAGAGAGAGAGGGGTAGGGGTCAGACAGATGGGATCAACAGTGTTCAAGGTGATGCATCATAACACCAGTTACGGCCTGCCGCGGGTGTGTGTGTGTGTGTGTGTGTGTGTGTGTGTGTGTGTGTGTGTGTGTGTGTGTGTGTGTGTGTGTGTGTGTGTGTGTGTGTGTGTGTGTGTGTGTGTGTGTGTGTGTGTGTGTGTACAAGAAACCATACAAATCACGTATATATATATATATATATATATATATATATATATATATATATATATATATATATATATATATATATATATATATATATATATATATATATATATATATATATATATATATATATATATATATACACCATATTTCCCTTTTACATCCTCCTCCTCCTCTTCCTCCTCCTTCTCCTCCTCCTCCTCCTCCTCTTTCTTCTCCTCCTCCTCCTCTTCCCCTACCATACTCAAACCATTACTCTTTTCCTTCTTTTACCTCCCCTTCCTTGTCCACCCCTACCCTTCACTCCATATCATCCATCCATCCCCCGTCACTCACCATATCACACCAGCATTAACCCTCCTTTATTCTCTTTCCCTCCCTCCATCACCCATTCCCTTCACCCACTCTACCACACTAGCCAGCCTCGTCAGTCCATACACGCCATCACTGATGAAGCTAAACACGACCAGGTACAAATGAAGACAAGGAAGTTACATGTATGAGACAGGAATGAGCGGAGCTGGACATCGAGGTAACAAATTGGTAACAGACGAAAATGTAACAGTGAGTCTAGTGGTGACGGACACGCAGCGCACACACACACGCACGCACGCACATTCACACGCACGCATACACGCACACACACGCCTGACAGCTTACACAGGAAACAGCCACAGGAGAGAGAGAGAGAGAGAGAGAGAGAGAGAGAGAGAGAGAGAGAGAGAGAGAGAGAGAGAGAGAGAGAGAGAGAGAGAGAGAGAGAAAACCGGAGGGAAAGAAGAGCAGAGAGAAGTGAAGTAGTTAAAGAGAGATGACACTGAAGGATGGACAAGCGAGGAGAGAGAGAGAGAGAGAGAGAGAGAGAGAGAGAGAGAGAGAGAGAGAGAGAGAGAGAGAGAGAGAGAGAGAGAGAGAGAGAGAGAGAGAGAGAGAGAGAGAGAGAGAGAGAGAGAGAGAGAGAGAGAGAGAGAGAGAGAGAGATACGAAAAGAAAACTTGAAGAGAAAGAAAGAGACGATGAAAGAAGAGAAACGCAATTACAGAAAAGAGAAAAGACAGGAAAAGTAAAAAAAAAAAAAAAGGAGAGAAGGACAGGCGAGAAAAGCGAAAACTGAGAAAAAAGTGCGGATAAAGAAACGGAAAAGGAGTAAGAAGGAAGGAAAAGAGAGAAATACAGAACATATTTACCATAAAAAAGAGAAGAAAAAGGCAAAAAAAGAAGACAAAAGAGAAAGGAAAGAGGATGGAGAAGAGAGAAGTGTGTAGTTACGTACTGGAGGTTGAAAGTACGAGGAAGGTGGGGAAGGAACAGGAGGGGAAGAGGAGGAAAGAGTAAGGGAGAGAGAGAGAGAGAGTAAGGGAGAGGTGGAGAGGCGATACCTGCCACCTTAACTCACAATGCCCACGGTGATGCTACGCTGCCGCTGCTCTAACATATTTCAACCCAGACACCAAATTTTACACACCAACATAACGCCATAAATACGAGGCGAGGAGGGAGTGGTCTGATGTGTGTGTGTGTGTGTGTGTGTGTGTGTGTGTGTGTGTGTGTGTGTGTGTGTGTGTGTGTGTGTGTGTGTGTGTGTGTGTGTGTGTGTGTGTGTGTGTGTGTGTGTGTGTGTGTGTGTGTGTGTGTGTGTGTGTGTGTGTGTGTGGGAGGAGCAGCGAGATTAATCCCCCGGGCCTAATTTTAGGGAGTCTGGCGAGAGCGAGAGAGAGAGAGAGAGAGAGAGAGAGAGAGAGAGAGAGAGAGAGAGAGAGAGAGAGAGAGAGAGAGAGAGAGAGAGAGAGAGAGAGACCAGGCAGGGAGGGGTAATGGGGCAAAGTAATGAACGTATTATCAAATATTGGCTCATATCGGCAGGTCGGCGCAGTGTTTTACCACATGGAGATACACATTACATTCAAGATACCGGGACACTCAGCGCTGATCATCCGTGTTTAACCAGGACACTCGGTAACACACTGCTACGCTCACACACTCCCACTCTCTCTAACCTTTGTATTTAGTGGTACTGGCTGTCAGAGAAGAGGGTCAGTGATAGAGTGTGTATGTGTGTGTACGTGTGTGTGCGTGTGTGTGCGTGTGTGTGTGTGTTCATCTTCGGCTACGCCTTCTGCTGTACGTCTTGCTACAAGCGCTAGTTTGTCTTGTGTTTTGTACGTATAGTGTGTTTTCGGGGTATTGCTCTAAATTATATTGATTGCTTTCTGGTCGGTCGGTCGGTCGGTCGCTCTCTCTCTCTCTCTCTCTCTCTCTCTCTCTCTCTCTCTCTCTCTCTCTCTCTCTCTCTCTCTCTCTCTCTCTCTCTCTCTCTCTCTCTCTCTTTATTGCTTACGTGATTCCTTTTTACTCGTTCACGGATGTATCACACACACACACACACACACACACACACACACACACACACACACACACACACACACACACACACACACAATGAACGATTTAGGATATCAAATAAAGCAAATCACACGCTTTGAAAATAATCCATAGCTGCAGAATGCGTGTGTGTGTGTGTGTGTGTGTGTGTGTGTGTGTGTGTGTGTGTGTGTGTGTGTGTGTGTGTGTGTGTGTGTGTGTGTGTGTGTGTGTGTGTGTGTGTGTGTGTGTGTGTGTGTGGGTGTGTGTGTGTACTTGTCAATAAAACCCAGAATTACTTATTTTTGACTCAGCAAGCTTGGCAAAAAGGTCACAA
>NC_087159.1:175000-177500 GCF_035594125.1 Scylla paramamosain | reverse complement strand
GAGAGAGAGAGAGAGAGAGAGAGAGAAAGGCGATCAGCGAACAAGAATGACAGAAGACTTAAAACACCAACGATGAGGAGAGAAGAGGGAGAATGACGATGAAAGGAGAGATAAGAATAAACGAGAGAGAGAGAGAGAGAGAGAGAGAGAGAGAGAGAGAGAGAGAGAGAGAGAGAGAGAGAGAGAGAGAGAGAGAGAGAGAGAGAGAGAGAGAGAGAAAGCAATTACCTAGAGAATAAAAACACCAAAATTAAACACGATACGTTATTGCCAACACCCAACCACATACTTATCCTCCTCCTCCTCCTCCTCCTCCTTCTCCTCATCCACCTCCCTCCCGCCTTCCTTCCATCCCTCCTTTCCTTCCTTCTTGCACCCGCCTCTCAACTTCCTCCCTCCCTCCTTCCCTTCCTTCCTTTTTCCCGATAACACAGCAAAATTTCCGCAACGTTGATGAGATGCCTGGGCGGTCAATGTGCCTCGTCCGCAGTCCATTAGCGCCCCTTAACACGCGCGAAATCTCTCCTCGGGGACGAACTCTGGCGGAATCTGGGGAGGCGACGATTGGGAGACTTCGTAGATCAGTAAAAAAAAAAAAGCACTTGAGTATTGTGTGGTCGGGGGCTTAAAGTTATGGTTTATATCTTATTACTACTTGTTCTACTTACTATTCTAATGCACAAAATCCTTCCTCTGGCATATACTTGGGTGAAATCTGGGAGAGGCGACGATTGGGAGACTATATCACTGAGGAAATCAAAGTGTCTGGAGTGTTGTGTGGACGGGAGCTTGGAGTTAAAGATTATATGGTACTGTTCTTTGTTTTATCTATTGTCCTTGCTTCTCCTCGCTAGGAAAAGATAGGAGGGGAATTCAGAATGGAAAATTCCACATGTTTTATGCTATTTGTTGTATTCTAGGTCTTTTATGTATCAAAAAAGCAAGGGCCTTAATGTGAGACAGCATTTCTGAGTAAAACACGAAGAAGCTAAGCACAGCACAGGATAACAACACAGGGAAACAACACAATGAAAACAAAAAACAACACAACACAGCACAGCACAGCACAGCACAACACAACACAACACAACACAACACAACACAACACAACACAACACAACACAGCACAAGATAACAACACGGAACCGAACACAACGAAAAAAAAATAACAACACAACACAGCACAGCACAGCACAGCACAACACAACACAACACAACACAACACAGGATAACAACACAGGGAACCAAACAGCACAACGAAAACAAAAAACAATACAACACAGCACAACACAACACAGCACAACACAACACAACACAGCAAAGCACATCATAACAGAACGCAGACACAACACACCACAACATAAAGCACCGCAACATCGCAACACAACACAAAAAACGAGTACAACAAATGATAAAGTTATAAAATGAAATGTACTACTACTACTACTACTACTACACACACACACACACACACACACACACACACACACACACACACACACACACACACACACACACACACACACACACACACACACACGAGCCCAGATAACCAATTAGATAAGAGAGTAATCCGTCGGAACATCAATGAGAGCTTTGTTATTACTTTGGGCAGCTAATGAAAGGAGGAGAAAGGCAGCCCCGGCATTTTGTAGGTAAGGGAACACACGTGAATCCTTCCTTCATTATCTATTTATTGGAAACTGATTATTTATTGTCCTCTTCCCCCATAGTAATTAATGCCGTATATCAAAAAGTGTATATATTCGTGTGTGTGTGTGTGTGTGTGTGTGTGTGTGTGTGTGTGTGTGTGTGTGTGTGTGTGTGTGTGTGTGTGTGTGTGTGTGTGTGTGTGTGTGAGAGAGAGAGAGAGAGAGAGAGAGAGAGAGAGAGAGAGAGAGAGAGAGAGAGAGAGAGAGAGAGAGAGAGAGAGAGAGAGAGAGAGAGAGAGAGAGAGAGAGAGAGAGAGAGAGAGAGAGAGAGAGAGAGAGAGACTATTCAACAAAACATTCCGCTTCACACAAATATACGTCAGCAACTTTTCCTTCCCTCTTTACTTGAGCAAGAGAGAGCGTTACTGATTTCACTTAGCAAGGAAAGAAGGAAAGAAATAAGATGGAAGAGAGAAAGTTACTGGTTTCTTCCTTTCCTATCCAGCATCCATCCCACGAGTGTCCTTAGCGAGCGGCGGGGCGGACACATCATCTGTTCCCGGCACACTCTGGGGGTTACAAAAATGTTACCGAGGCGAGCAACACCACAAGGCGAGAAGCAAAAGCCGCGACCCACTCTGCAGCCTAGACGAGTATTCCTCAACGATCTGTGACTGTTTTCAAAGGCCGAAGTGATGCCTGACTGGATTCTCATGGGGTGGTTATCTTTCTTTAGTTAGGATTTCTTGTTAACCCTTTGAGTATTGATGACAATATAGCCCTTTTTTTTTTTTTACAGTAAGCCAGAATAAATGTATTGTAGTCATTCTTTTAAACTCAAAGCAGGC
>NC_087159.1:152500-170000 GCF_035594125.1 Scylla paramamosain | reverse complement strand
TGACACAACACAGCTTACTAAACACTGACGACAACAACAACAACAACAACAACAACAACAGCAACACTGATATTACCACCACCACTAACAACAACACTAATACCCGCCATGTGTATGTGTGTGTGTGTGTGTGTGTGTGTGTGTGTGTGTGTGTGTGTGTGTGTGTGTGTGTGTGTGTGTGTGTGTGTGTGTGTGTGTGTGTGTGTGTGTGTTTATGTGTGTGTTTCAGGAGGAGCGCTTATGTATGAGAGTGATTCAAAAACATCGATTCCTTTCTTACTCCTTTCCATTCTGCTCAGACACAAAGGACTAAAAGGCGGGGAATTGGGAGAGGCGACCTGAGGGAGCATATATTATGGTTCCATTATGGGGCGCCGAGGAGGAGGAGGAGGAGGAGGAGGAAGTTAGAGATGTGATGAAGAGGGAGGCCGTGAGAACAGGAAGAGAAGAGAATGGAAAAGAGGAAAGAAGAGAGGAGAGGAGGTGAAAGGCTAATCAAACATATTACCAGTACTTGAAGTGGAGGAGATTGGAATGGAAACGGGTTGAGGCGAGAAGATGAAAGGCTAATCCAGGTATTTTCAGGTAACTAAGCCGCTCTTGCAAACTATGACCACTTCAGGAGTGCCACGTGTCACCAGGTGCCCTTGGAAATGTTATCCTGTCGCAATAGAAGCAATACACCCACACACACACACACACACACACACACACACACACACACACATACACACAGAAACACACACACACACACAATACAAACAATGATAATGATAAGCACGTGTAATGATAAACACGCCGCCTGCATCTTGAGTCATGGGAAGCATCGGGTATCATTACAAGAGATCAAAGACACTCAACAGTTCATTAGCAAGCACGCAGATACACTTATGCACGCACACACACACACACACACACACACACACACACACACACACACACACACACACACACACACACACACACACACAACACCACATTAGCACCACAAGCACCATTACGTCGCCTGAGAGGACGGAACACATAGATACACAACACTTAACATTCATATGGATCCAAAGCAACACTGCCCATAAAACAACACGTAACAAGAGACACAGCATTTGAACATTATACAAAAAAAAAAACACAACCACATCTAAACAAATCAATAAACAAACAAATTTCACAACATACCAAGAGCTTACGTAAGCACAAACATTAATAATAGTAGTAGAAGTAGAAGAATTAGAAGGAGGACGAGGAGGAGGAGAAGGCGACGCGTTAGGTAAGATATAAGTGAAGAACAGAGGCGGGACGAGTACCTGCCAACACAGAAGCACCAAGACTCGTACCCTGAGAGAGGCAGAGAGACAGAGAGGCACAGAGAGACAAGCGGGAATGAATTCGTCTGAAAACATGTGTAAGCATCTTGAGAGTGGCTGAGAGAGAGAGAGAGAGAGAGAGAGAGAGAGAGAGAGAGAGAGAGAGAGAGAGAGAGAGAGAGAGAGAGAGAGAGAGAGAGAGAGAGAGAGAGAGAGAGAGAGAGAGAGAGAGAGAGAGAGAGAGAGAGAGAGAGATTCATATATATACTTAGTGAATCACAAACAAGAAAGAAAACAAATAAAATTATCAAGAGCAATAATAAAATATATAACAAACAAATACAAAAATGCAGAAGAGACGCACACACAAGAGAAGGAAGAAGAGGAGCAGGAGGAGGAAGAGATGGAAGAGGAGGAAGGAAGAGAACAAGAAGAACAGCAAAACAAAACGAAAGATGAAGAAGAACAGAGAAAAGTGGTTGTGTGTTGAGGGAGGAGGAGGAGGAGGAGGAGGACAGCAGAACAGGGAGAGGAGGAAGGACGACACACACACACACACACACACACACACACACACACACACACACACACACACACACACACACACACACACACACACACACACACACACACACACACACACACACACACACACACATACAGGAGCGAGGAAGGGGTGACATAACACAGAACAGAGGGCAACAGCAACACCACTATCCAAGAGAACTAAAACGAGGAATGAGAGAAACTGGAGGAGGAGGAGAAGGAGAAGGAGGAGGAGCAGGAGGAGCAGGAGGAGGAGGAATAGCAGGAATGTCGAGGTTCAGAGGATCAGGGTGAAATATTGATGGCAGATAGCGAGCGGGGCACCTGACCTTCAGACAAGCCATCAACAAGGTCCAGGCTGCACAGGAAACAAAGAAGGGGGAAAAAAAAAATAAAGCACCCGAGAAAGAACGACGGAGACAGAAAAGAGAAGAAAAAAAAACTAGACATTTAACACTCCCAAGAAAGAGCAAGAAAGGAGTGAAGAGGGGAATGTTCTCTGACAAGGTGTGTGTGTGTGTGTGTGTGTGTGTGTGTGTGTGTGTGTGTGTGTGTGTGTGTGTGTGTGTGTGTGTGTGTGTGTGTGTGTGTGTGTAAATCATCAAGTGTGTCAAGTCAAGGGCGCAAAGGAGAGAGAGAGAGAGAGAGAGAGAGAGAGAGAGAGAGAGAGAGAGAGAGAGAGAGAGAGAGAGAGAGAGAGAGAGAGAGAGAGAGAGAGACGAGGTAATCCAGCAAGTGATTTGAGACAGATAGCGCTCACACTTCTCAGGCGCCAGGTGGTGGTGGTGGTGGCGGTGGTGGTGGTGGTGGTGGTGGTGGTGGAAAAAGAAAAAGAGAACAACAACAACAACAAAAAGAACAAGAACATGAGAAAGAAGAGCAGAAGAAGAAGAAAAACGAGAAGAAGAAAGAAGAAGCAGAGAACTTGAAGAACGAGGAAGTGGGAAGGAGACCAAATACATAAATACGGTAATGGAAACTCACTCACACTCACACTCACTAGCCCTCCCTCCCTCCCTCCCTCCCTCTCATTCTCACCCAATCAGTCACTCATTCACAGTCACACACACATCATTCAATACAACACAACCAGAGACACTCACTCAATACCCAAACAGTCAAATACCCAAACAAGTAAACAGAGTAACTAACTAAATAAACCCAAACATGGCCCTTCAACGCCATCTATCCGCCACTCCAGGCATGCCCCTCCACTACATGGCGCTGTACACACCCCTCAGTGCTGGACAAGAGAGAGGGGACGTGCCTAGCGAGGAGGAAAAGGGGAGAGGAAGAGCGAGAGAGAGAGAGAGAGAGAGAGAGAGAGAGAGAGAGAGAGAGAGAGAGAGAGAGAGAGAGAGAGAGAGAGAGAGAGAGAGAGAGAGAGAGAGAGAGAGAGAGAGAGAGAGAGAGAGAGAGAGAGAGAGAGAGAGAGAGAGAGAGAGAGAGAGAGAGAGAGAGAGAGAGAGAGAGAGAGAGAGAGAGAGAGAGAGAGAGAGAGAGAGAGAGAGAGAGAGAGAGAGAGAGAGAGAGAGAGAGAGAGAGAGAGAGAGAGAGAGAGAGAGAGAGAGAGAGAGAGAGAGAGAGAGAGAGAGAGAGAGAGAGAGAGAGAGAGAGAGAGAGAGAGAGAGAGAGAGAGAGAGAGAGAGAGAGAGAGAGAGAGAGAGAGAGAGAGAGAGAGAGAGAGAGAGAGAGAGAGAGAGAGAGAGAGAGAGAGAGAGAGAGAGAGAGAGAGAGAGAGAGAGAGAGAGAGAGAGAGAGAGAGAGAGAGAGAGAGAGAGAGAGAGAGAGAGAGAGAGAGAGAGAGAGAGAGAGAGAGAGAGAGAGAGAGAGAGAGAGAGAGAGAGAGAGAGAGAGAGAGAGAGAATAAGACTTAAGTGACAGAGGCAGGAAGAGAGGAGAGGAGGCAGGGGGAAAGGATAGAGGAGGAGAACTGTGTAAAACATGACAGTGGAGAGGCAGCGGGGAAGGGGAGGAAGGGGAGGGGAAGGGGGGAGGGAGGGAGGGAGAGAGAGAGAGGCAAGAAGGGGATGGAAGAGGAAGAGGAGGAAAGAAGTAAACCAAGAGTAACATATTCTCTGGTATAAAGATTAAATAAATATATAAATAAATATAAGTAATGTATATAAAAGGAATAAGGTAAATTGATTAAGTAAGGTCAGAAATCCGCCGCCTTCATTTTGCATCGCTTGAGAACACGGCCCGCGGAAGAGAAGGCGATGCAGTGACACACACACACACACACACACACACACACACACACACACACACACACACACACACACACACACACACACACACACACACACACACACACACACACACACACACACACACACACACACACACACACACACACACACTACCATGAAAGTCTTCCGTACCGCAGCATCACTTTGACTTTACTCTGGCTATCACAGGAGGATTACATCAAATTTACGGTTATCTATTTTGGTAATGAGAAGGTTCGGTAACCCTCTCTAATTACTCATCCAATTAAGTGCCAAACAACATAAGAAAAGAAGGGAATTCAAGTACCAACCACTCCATTTGAGAAGCAGTTTCTTCCTATCTCTTTTAAATCTCACTTAAAATTGAACCCGTTATTTCTTGCCTGATCTCAACACTAAATGGTGAATGGACTAAGACAGGAAATTCGAAATAACAGTAAATGGCTGAACACCACCACAGAACACCATTTAGCATCACCTCAGAGACGCCAGCAACACCACGCCGGCAGGAGAGTGTCAGGGTCACGTTCGCTGGGCCTGGAGGGGAACGGACGGGGGAAGAGGCCGCCCCTGCAGGTGGGTCATGTTAAGAGGAAGGGAGGAGGAATGACAGATGGCGGGCAGCGCGGGACACCAACCCTACTTGAAGGTGTCCCACTGTACCGGACACTCTCCATCCACCTGTGCCTTCCTGGGTCGCCTGAGTCGGCTGATGTGGGTCACGGGGGAGGGAAGGGAGGCGGGGAGAAGTGAAGGGAGGTCGGGAAAATCTTTTAAGTACTGATTGTTTTGTCTATGGAGTTTTCATCAAGTGTGGGTGTCATTAACAGAAAAAAAAGAAGTCAGGTTAAGATGAACAAAGAAAATTAAGAATGAGATATTTGAACAAGGAATCAAATGACCACAAAAGATACGAAGATTTTTTTTTCTTTCATATACACAGCAGTCGCCGCTTCTCTCTTGCACACATTAGGTAAAAATAAAAAATAAAAAAAAAGCGCAACAAATCAATCTGATCCGAAGGTGAAAAAAAACAGATATGATATGTAAGACCCGGATGTTCGTATTCAACTACTAAAATTAATGAAAAAAAGCTACATTTACTCTCAACAATAGGACAGTAATCACCAATACAGCATCTCTTTCCCAACACTCCAGACCCTCCCCAATCCTCCACACACAACCACACAACAATACCTTCCTCACGACCTTCCAAACACTAAAGCGAGCGTCACATGCAAACTAACAAGATAAACACACTGAAAGTACCGCCTCTCTTGTTTCGCGTCATGTACGAGTACTGTGCGCCATCGTGCCCAGCGGCTTGTCCTCATCGTGTGGTGTCTTGTAGTGTCCCCAGCGACTGTCAAATACACGAGCAGTACAAGGGTGGTAGTGTTTAGGTGCAGGGGCTGAGTCATTAGAGGAAGGTACCTGTGTCCGGGCAGCGTTGAGGGAAGGGAGTGGGAAGGAAAGGAAGGTCTGGTTGGTTCCAAGGTTCCATCTACTCATACATGCATATACGCTGACTTAAACACACACACACACACACACACACACACACACACACACACACACACACACACACACACACACACACACACACACACACACACCACACAAACACACACACACACACACACACATACTCGCCCTCCAAGTTTGTGAAAAGTCAATTCAGTGAACTCCCACACAAACTCTCTCTCTCTCTCTCTCTCTCTCTCTCTCTCTCTCTCTCTCTCTCTCTCTCTCTCTCTCTCTCTCTCTCTCTCTCTCTCTCTCTCTCTCTCTCTCTACTCCCATCACTCAAGTCTCTCCTCTACCTAGCATGCCGCGGAGACTTTCATGAAATGCCTACTTGTCACTCTTCTCACTGTTCCATTTTCTTGCTCTGTCTCCCCACCACCACCACCACCACCACCACCACCACAACCACTCACCCACGTCTCTCTCCCTCTCCCCGACAGGTCCGCCCACAACAATAATGGTCAACATGAACGTAAGATCAATGGGGCCCTTCTCCGAGAAACAAGAGGTGAGTACTTCCAATTAACTTCCCTTCCCTTACCTTCCCTCTCGTGACTCTCAGTACCCAAGCTTACCCCTGCCCACTCTCTCCCTTCCCCCTTCTCCTTCCCCTCCCGTGACCTCTCAGTACCCAAGCTTACTCCTGCCCACTCTCTCCCTTCACCCCATCTCCTTTCGTGACCCTCTCAGTACCCAAGCTTAACCCTGCCCACTCTCTCCCTTCCCCCTTCTCCTTCCCCTCCCGTGACCTCTCAGTACCCAAGCTTACTCCTGCCGCCCTAACCTGTGGCATTTACAGCTCAGTACGTGCTCTTTATGGCCAGCCCTCCCTGTGGTGTTCACGGGGCGCGCTGCTAATGGCGGTGTGCGGAGTGGTCGGGGGATGGTCAGGGATGGTCAGGGGATGGTTGGGCTTGTGTTGTATCGTGTCGTGTTGTGATGGGTGGGGTCTCTCTCTCTCTCTCTCTCTCTCTCTCTCTCTCTCTCTCTCTCTCTCTCTCTCTCTCTCTCTCTCTCTCTCTCTCTCTCTTCCCAGCATGTCATCCTTCTCTCCTCTCTTCTCCTCTCGTTTCCTCCTCTCCTCTCCTTTTCTCCTCCTTCCCTTCCCTTCTCTTTTCCACCTACGTGTTCCTGCCTCTTCTTTCCTCCTTCCCTCTTCCCTCTCCATTAATCTTCTCTTCTCCTTCGCTCCATCCCCTTTCCCTTCTTCCTCCTATCTTTCTCTCCTGTTTCTTTTCCATGTAATTCTGTACATTTTCTTTTCTTCCTTTTTTTTTTCTATCGATTCTTCGTTCCTTCTTTCTCATGTATTATCTCTTCTTCCTTCCCTTTCTCTCTTCTTTCCTTTCTTTCTTCCTTCCTTCCCTGTCTTAATTATCTTTTATCACCGTATTTTTTCTATATTCGCTTCCATTATATTCTCTCTCTCTCTCTCTCTCTCTCTCTCTCTCTCTCTCTCTCTCTCTCTCTCTCTCTCTCTCTCTCTCTCTCTCTCTCTCTCTCTCTCTCTCTCTCTCTCTCCTTCTTATCCGTGTCTCCCACGTGGTGTCCTTCCCTTCACTTTCCCTCCCTCTCTCTCTCTCTCTCTCTCTCTCTCTCTCTCTCTCTCTCTCTCTCCTTCCTTCCACCCTCCTCCGCACCCTGCCAGCCAGCCAGCCAGCCAGCCGGCCCGCCCTCCCATTAACACCAAAGGGATATATCCGATCTTTATGTACGGTTTTCAGCTTTCTTCGCCGGCAGTAAAGAAACAAAGGATATTTTCACTCTTTCCCCTTTTTCTGGCCCTCCCCTCCCACCTCGCCAATTTGATGTATTTGTTCTCCTTCCTGTCTCTTTGTTTTCTCCTTTCTCTCTCCTGTTGGTTTACTTATGTTTCGTTTGCTGTGTTTAACTTTGATTTCGTTATGTGTTTGCTATGCTGGCTGGATGGATGGTTTTTTTTTTCTTTTTTTTCTCGATTTTCTGTTTACTTTTATTTTTTTTATGTATCAAGGCAGAATGAATGATTAAAGAAAAGCTCACTCACTCCCACTGTCTCTCTCCCTAAAAGAAACGGAAGAAGAACCAACAAAAGACAGGCAGTTTGGTTTCTGAGATGCCTTGATGCTCCTCTTTAGAAACAGTTCGAGTTGTAGACAGGAGAGAGAGAGAGAGAGAGAGAGAGAGAGAGAGAGAGAGAGAGAGAGAGAGAGAGAGAGAGAGAGAGAGAGAGAGAGAGAGAGAGAGAGAGAGAGAGAGAGAGAGAGAGAGAGAGAGAGAGAGAGAGAGAGAGAGAGAGAGAGAGAGAGAGAGAGAGAGAGAGAGAGAGAGAGAGAGAGAACAGGAACAGGAAGGGATTTAGGCAGGTTAAGACTACTAGCAGCGATGACATGAAGGATCAGACAGACTGACATGATAAGTTCTGTCAGGATGGCTTAAAATACACGCCCAGATTTCTAGTGTTAAGATGCGTATTCTCCCTTTTCGCGTCTTTCTTCACCTCTTCACCTTCCTCGCTAAGACAACTGAGCCCCAGCGAATAAGAAAGGCGTTTATGAAGCTCTGGTATGTATCAAGACCATGTAGCACTTTTACTAAGGTGACGTGGAACAGACAGGCAGCCGAGAAATGAATGAAGATTGTAGGGAAGCATCAATCTTGCAGTGGAATTGTACATACTGATAATGTAATGCGGAGTGATCGGGAACAAAGTATGGATTTGACAAGAGAATGAGGAGAAATAGGACTTAAGAAGGGTGTGTCTAACAGTTTAATAGTTTATTGGGAGGAAGTTATATAAACAGAAGTACTACAAGAAAATCAAGGGGCGATGCAACGAAAGAAAACAACAGAACCATAGGGAAATATAAAGTCGGTAAGCCAGAGAGTAGGATAACATATGGTGGGCTGGTCGTGTGTGGCAGGGGCGGCGTAGGGAGAGGCAGGAGAGATGGCGAGTGAGAAGGCGTAGCGTTAAATAAGGGTGAGTGAGCAGTGCAGGTAAGATGAAGCAGAGAGGAGCAAAGCACAGGTGAATTAGACCAGGAATGACTGCGTTTCATTGAAGCGTAGAATCCAATTAAGTATTATTTCATTTAAGCGCCAGTGTACTACTTCATATTGGGACTTATTGAATGTAGCCAGGTACCAGAGCGAGGGAGGCGGATGAGGGCAGGAAGGAGGAGGAGGAGGAGGAGGAGGAGGAGGAGGAGGAGGAGGAGGAGGAGGAGGAGGAGAAGAGATATGGCGATGCATGGCTGGGCACGGAAGAACATGGACATAAGGACACACATATACATACATTATCATCATCATCATCATCATCATCAGTGAATGGCAGTCATCCCATGCACCTATCAGCATTAACTCTAACATTTTCCGTGGCCCAGAGAAGGCTTAGAGGTCCCTTAAAGGTCATATCACAGACAAACCCTTCCTGAACCTCCGCCTCCGCCTCCTCCTCCGCCTCCAACGCCTCGAACTTCTGGCGGAGGGTGAGGCGGAGATCCTGCTGTTGCGCCCTCCAAATGCCAACTGAGGTGGAGATATAAGCGAGCCGCGTCTCTGAAGGCGGCGATAAGGAGGTGAAACATGCAGGCGGCCAGGGAGGCGTGGGAGCGGTGAGGTGGGCGGCGGAGAGATGGGGAAACATCAGGACGGCTCACTAGATGGCGCTGAATCCAGGAAGAGCGTATCCTCGCCCCCGCTCACTTCGTATCAAAGTTGCATAGTTAAAGACGAACCCCCTCACCTGCCTTGCCTCTCCTGCCTGCCTCACCTGCCCTGCCCCAGCCTGTCCTGCCCCAGCCTCTCACCCTGCTCTCCTCACCCCGTTCCCCTCAGCCCTCCCTCCTCCACTCAGCCAGCCACCGTTCATCTCCTGACCCTTGTCCGCCCTCGCGCTGCCATCACCACCACCACCACCACCACCACCACCGCCACCTCCCGCAGTCTACATCCGGTTTCACTTCACTTCACTTCACCACCACCACCACCACCACCACCACCTCTCCCCGACCAGCCGCCCACACCAGCTCACGCCACTGGCCTAGCCCATCACTCTCACTCTTCTTCATCTCCCCCCTGCTTCAGTATGGGCGCCTCTGCTTCACTCTCAGCCTCCCTCAGCCTCCCTCGCCCTGCTGCTGTCCCGCCACTGTCCCGCTTATTAAGCTGAGGTTCATGCAATTACCAGAAAGTCTTGTCAATTTGTATTTAGGTCTTCTTCACGCGCGCACGCACACACGCACACACACACACACACACACACACACACACACACACACACACACACACACACACACACACACACACACACACAGGTACATAATTACGGGATGGAGATTAAAAAGAGAATTGGATAAACAGAGATAAAGAGACCACTGATTAAGGCATAAAAGAGAAATAAGAGGCGCATAAGAGAGAAAAACGAGAATTAGCTGAAGAAAAAAGAATAGAGTAAACGTGAGTGAGTGCAGGTAGGTAATGTGGGTAATGAAACAACAGGTGAGAATACGGTAAAGGGTGTGCGAGATGAGAGAAGCGAGAGACGTGAGAGAGGCAAGTAAAGGTGTAGAGATAGTGTACAGTAAAACAGAAAGCAGTAATGAAATGAGTGAATGATATTAGTGTGGTGTGATGTGGTGTGATGAGTGTGGTGGGAAGGAGGGGAATGATGTGCAGGAGGGAGGGGGTAGGTAAGAATGGGGAAGACGGATAAGGGAAGAAAGTGGCATGAGGAGACACGAGGGAATGAGATGATGGGAAGCAGATGTGTAGAGAAAAGGAGCGGACTCAGAAATTTAGTTAAAATGTCAATACGTCAATGCATAAAAAAATAAATAAATAAATAAATAAAAATAGAAAATATCATCCATTCCTATTTCATTACCCATCCTCTTCACCTCCACCTCTTCTGCCCCCTCACTGTCACTTTCCCTCACCTTCTAATCTTCACACTTTCTACACTTTTATCCCCGTTCATATCGTTCGGCTTTACCTTCACCGCAACCCCTCCCGCTCCCGCCCTACCTCTCACTCTCTCTCCCTCCCTCCCTCCCTCCCACCCTTCCTCCCTCCCTCGCCTCTTCCTGGACGTGCGCGCCGCTGGGACACAGGTGGGCGGGTGGACAGCAGGACAGGTGCAGGAGGCGGACGATTCAATCAGCATTTTGTCTTCGTTCAAATCTGACAAACTCGTCTTTTGATCTCTGTATGTCTGTTCTGTATATTTGTTTCGTCTCTCTCTCTCTCTCTCTCTCTCTCTCTCTCTCTCTCTCTCTCTCTCTCTCTCTCTCTCTCTCTCACTCTGATTGATAGTAAGTAAACCTCATTTTCATCTCTTTGACTCTTCTGTGAAAATTTTCCCCACTTAATAATTATACACACGCGTGCATCCCCCCTTCCCCCCTTATCCTGAATACCCACCTTCCACCAGCCCACCGAGAGAGAGAGAGAGAGAGAAGCAAGGGCAAGTAAGGAGGTCAATAAATCAGCCAAGACTCACGAATATAACTCAAGCCACTACAATATTAACAGCCCATATTATTACCATCCCCATCCTCCCCCCATCGCCTTCCCTTCCCTGATCCCCCCTCCTCTAGCCTTACCCATCACCTCCCCCTCCCCTCCTCTCTAACCTTCCCCATCCATTCCCTCCCCAACCCTACTCGTTCACTATTCTTCCCCCTTTCGTAACCCATCTTTTTCCTTCTCTTAATCCTTCTCTTCACTTCTCTATCTCGTCTTTTTCTTCCCCTTTCCTCAGCCGCCTCTTTCTCTTCCTACTTTCTTCTTTCCTGTCCTCTTTTCTCCCTAAGTTACTAGTTTTTTTTTCTTCGTTTCTCTTACTTGTTCTTTCCTTCTCTCTTCTCCTCCTTACTGTTCTTCATTCCTTTTCTTTTTTTCATTCTCTCTTCTTTTTTTCAACTCTTCCTCTTTTCCGCCTCTGCTCCCTTTTTTTCTTTCTTTCTTCTTTCTATTTTTTGTCTCTTTTACTCCCTTTCATCCTCTTTTTTTCTTTTCTTCCACGTCTCTCTCCATTCTTTTCCTCCTCTTCCTGTTTCTCTTCGTCTCCTCCTCTCTTTCCCCTCCTTTCAACTCTCTCTTCCTCTTATCGTCCCTCTCATCTCCCACAATTTCATATTATTACTCTGCTCTCCTACTCGTCTGTCAATAATGAATGTAAATATGAGTTATGAGTTATGAGTTATGAGTATTACTGTAGGCAATATAGGAGTGAGTGAGCGAGTGAGTGAGTGAGTGGTGTGGTAATGTGGTGGTGTGTTAGTTGCATTTATGAAGGCAATGAGTGACAAGACTGTTCATTATCATTATACAGTGGTTGTTTTATTTTTACCTCTCTCTCTCTCTCTCTCTCTCTCTCTCTCTCTCTCTCTCTCTCTCTCTCTCTCTCTCTCTCTCTCTCTCTCTCTCTCTCTCTCTCTCATTTCGTATTCTCTGTCTCTCTGATGATTGCTTTTCTCCTTCAATATTTGGTTCTCTTCCTTCTTTTTTGCGCTTCCACTTCCTCTTTTGTCTTCCACCGACGCCACTTGATCCCGTTTTTGCGAATCCATTTAATCAACCAATCGGGCAGCCAATACTCTCCTTTCCCTTTGTCCTGCGCTCCTCGTCGCCTGCACTCTTGGCTAACAGTCTTGTGTGTGTCAACTGGCCTTTCCCACTCTCCTAATTCTCTTGTTCTTCCTTGTATTGCATTGTAATATGGGTAAAAAAAAAACGTATCGCTGCATAGGGGGTCCGATGAATACCGTAAATATCCGGTCGACTGTTGATATTGTGGGTCGGTTTTCGCTTCCTTCGTTCTGTACAGTCATAATGTTTCCCATTCATAGTGCACCGATACATTCATAGTGCACCGATGTTTTTATGGTACTAGCAACATGTTAATACAATTTCTACATTACTAACAGGAGAAACACTCTTAGGAACCCGGCTAATCAGCTCTGTGGCCTTGGAAAATAGTCGTGGTGAGAGAACAAAGCGCTTCAGAATACAGGCCTTAATGTCACTCTGCCGGCAATTCAAGGCACTCCGCGGTTCATGCAGGTCGCCCACAAGTGTCTGGCCGCCAGCTGCCACTCCAGTCTGCCCTGAGGCGGCGGTGGTGCTGGTGGCGGCGGCGGCGGCGATGCGGCAGACAGCTTATATTGGAAACTAATACAATCCCGCCATAAGAATCGCGGCCTTAAAATGGAATGTTGATATTTCCTCTGCGTGTCAGTCTGTCCGCGGCGTGGTGGCGATCCCCGGGAAGTGTCGGGGTGCTGTCACCGTCTGCAGCCTCCATGACTCTTGATTTGACAAAGGCCTCCTCTTATAATATTAGGGATTCTCTTTAATGTTTATTTGTTTGTTTTTTTCACGCAAGAGGAATCCTGGCTAAGGGCATCAACATTTATATAGAAATGAGATGCCAGTCCTAAGTTGGAGAAGCGTCTTGTTCACAAAATAAGACAAATAAATGCTGAAACGGTTAAAACGCCAATTGAGTAAGAGACTAATTAGCGTGCCTTTATAAAGAGACTATCATCCCGCTGTGCTGCTAACGAGTTCTCACCGCGGCCCTGCAGTCTTCACCGATTACTGGAATTACGAGAACAACGATGCATATAATTAATTGCATTGCCTATTTTTTTTATCTGTCATGAGCGAGGCGAGGCGAGATGAGGTGAGGTGAGGTGAGGTGAGGTGTTCCTTTTGGCGCCGCAATTACCTGCCGCAATAATCAGCAGCAAGCCTCATCATCCCACCTGCGTGATGTGCGGGGATGCACCTGTCCACTGTAGCTCACCTGACTACTGAAATACGCGAGCCTCTTCATAATGTGGTGCTCTGTTCAAGGGGATCGAGGGGACATGCCTGGCTTGTACCTTCAGTTTTGTTACTTAAGTTCCTAATTAATGATTCAACTTACCGATGTTCTTGAATGCCAAGCTATTACTTTTTTTATCTTCTGTGCATTGTTCATTTTATAGGTAGACAGACAGACAGACAGACAGACAGACAGACAGACAGACAGACAGACAGACAGACAGACAGACAGAGACTGACTGACTGACTGACTGACTGACTGACTGACTGACTGACTGACTGACTGACTGACTGACTGACTGAGAAAGGCAAACAGACAGACAGACAAAGAAAGATAAATAGAAAGATATAGATAAACAGATAAACAAATACATATTGCAACACACACACACACACACACACACACACACACACACACACACACACACACACACACACACACACAAATCAACTAGTAGACACATTTACAATTCAAAACCACAATCAAATAATCATACAACGATATCCATAATTTACACGTGAACTGGTTGTCGCTTGAAAATTGTGCCTTCCTGACTCTACAACAAAACCTGCCAGACAGACCCAGGGCTAATCACTCACCACACCACCGCACCTCAACACGACAGGACACTCAGGCTGCCAATAAACCCACACCTTTTTACACATTGTTAAGTCGCTAGTGAAGGAGCACAGACCCCATTCACTCGCTCACCCAGTCCAAGCATCACCCACATGCCCTCTGAAAGGATGAACAAAATAAAGCAGACTTGTTGGCCTTTACGAGGCTCTCTGTGATAACCTACACTAATCTAAAGTGAGAGATGTAGTATAGTAATGATGAAGGCTTCTCCCCACCCACCACTCCAGTCTAGCAGCCGCCACGTGATGAGGTAGTGAAGCTTTACTCACTGTTGCTCGGATGACGCAATACTACTGAGATTTTTGAGGCACAGGAGAGAAAGCAGTGTTGGTGAAGAGCAGTAGAAAGTAAGCTTTTCAGAAATATAAAAAAGGAATCAAAACTGTGGATGATAATAAGGAAGAAATGTAGCATTTAAGAAGTTAAAAGTATATAAATGAATAAAACTGACCAACTGATTGCCTGACTGATTTATAAAACACGACACCACAACTAAATGAATAAAAAGACAGAAAAAAGTCAGACAGACACGAATTTAACAACAGCGACTCTTTAAAATGAATTCCCCCCTAAATAAAAAATAAATAAATAAATAAAAAAATACATCATTCCCTACACACCTAGTCACTGATAAAACCTTTACTCCGGCACTTCACAGATCGAACAATTATCCCCCCCACCTCCCCGCCCCAGTGTCATATCGTGAATCTCAAAGCGCTGCTCCTCATCTCGTGCGCCTATAGAAAGAAAGAAAGTCTGTGAATATACGTTAAACAAACAGAGAAGATAAAAGAACTCTTGCCCTTCGTTATATGCTATAATACGGCATCCGCTGCTTGTTAGGCCACGCTGTTATTCTCCATCCCAACTGTCTATATACGAGCAACTTCCGTGTATTTTTCTCTCACCTGTGTGGGTCCAGTAATACAGCTGCCTGAGCCCCACACCGTCCCATTGTAGTCTGCAGCTTGTTACACTCGCACCTCGCCTCAAAATGTCACTTCCGAGGAAATGCGCCGTGGAATCTCTCTCGCTCTGTGTGTATTTTGAGAGAGAGAGAGAGAGAGAGAGAGAGAGAGAGAGAGAGAGAGAGAGAGAGAGAGAGAGAGAGAGAGAGAGAGAGAGAGAGAGAGAGTTACATTCGAATATTAGCAATTTCTGCCACTCTTTTTATAAATCACCTGTAGAGACTCAATACACAAAATCTGAAAACTAAACAGTCATTTGTACATTTCATCAATATACACGACTTGCATTTCCCTTTACCAACACCTAAGCATTTTCACAAACAACTGCAGTCTAATATAAGTAAGTGAATCTTTCGCTGCACACCACCACAGTAATTACGCGCAGATACGGCCCTAATTCTGGCATCATGAGAGAAACACGAGCCTCATACAAGATGCAGCGCGGTGACTTTTTCCATGCAGTAATGTTCAATAATTCTGGCCACGAGGTCATCACCGGGACACTGATGCAATTTCACCCGCTGACCATCACAGACACGCACACACACAGACCAGTGCCCCCACCAAGCTTCCACCGTCATCTCGCACCACCTAGAATGATGGTTCGCTTGTCAGCCTTTCTCAGTGTTGCCAAATCAGTGTTTGTAACCCCCTCTCACCGCCATTACCAATCTATCCTTCACTGCATCCCGTCCTCGCTTACTTCCTAGCCTTCCTTTCCTGTTTCCTCGGCAAATCGATGCGTATTCAGTACAAGAAAGACGTTGGAAGGAAAATAATGTGAATAACTATCGCTCCTGTCTGTTCTTTCCTAACCTAACACAAATGAAAGACGCATTCGAGGAAAAATAACAGCAAGTATTCCTTCCTAGTCCGTACATAAATTAAAATATAACTGAACATAAGTATTATTCGTTCCTGATCCTTCGTAAACAAACACAAACTGGGCACGAACAAAGATGAATTCGGAGTAAAAATAACAGCAAACCTTCCTTCCCATTTCTGCATAAACTAAAACAAAAGGAGAAAAGAATGACATCTAAATAAAATAACGTAAGACCAAAATAAGATATAGAACACACACACACACACACACACACACACACACACACACACACACACACACACACACACACACACACACACACACACACACACACACACACAAACAGGGAAGCAAAAATCACAAGAGGAGGACTTGACTCGATATAAAAATAGAAAATGTTACCTATTATAAATGTCCCTGTAATCCTATTAAACTGAGCAGCGGGGCAGATACGACTCTAGCGAACTAATAATGCAATACCACACTCAGTATATTACAACTGCTACCCGACAGAGGCCAAATAAAAGGGAGAGAAAGCAAGAGCAAAGAGAGAGAGAGAGAGAGAGAGAGAGAGAGAGAGAGAGAGAGAGAGAGAGAGAGAGAGAGAGAGAGAGAGAGACCTTTGTCCTTTTTCTTCGATTCTCCGCTGCGCTCACTAATATTACTGAAAATTGTTGAGGCTTCGTATTTACCGCGAAGTTTAATAGTGACTGTTTTTTTCCTCATGTGTGTGTGTGTGTGTGTGTGTGTGTGTGTGTGTGTGTGTGTGTGTGTGTGTGTGTGTGTGTGTGTGTGTGTGTGTGTGTGTGTGTGTGTGTGTGTGTGTGTGTGTGTGTGTGTGTGTGTGTGTGTGTGTGTGTGTGTGTGTGTGTGTGTGTGTGTGTGTGTGTGTGTGTGTGTGTGTGTGTGTGTGTGTGTGTGTGTGTGTGTGTGTGTGTGTGTGTGTGTGTGTGTGTGTGTGTGTATGTGAGTAGGTGGGCGGATGGAAGGGAGAGAGAAGTATGTAGGTAGAGACTCGTAGACAGGTAGAAACACTTGTGTACATAAGCAGAAACACACACACACACACACACACACAACCTCTCTCTCTCTCTCTCTCTCTCTCTCTCTCTCTCTCTCTCTCTCTCTCTCTCTCTCTCTCTCTCTCTCTCTCTCTCTCTCTCTCTCTCTCTCTCTCTCTCTCTAAGTTAACTAGTACTCCCAAACGTCTCTGCATTTTAAACGCACTGTAATGAAGGTTCCTGGGCCTTTCAGAAGCGTGTCTTTATAATATTAGTGATCACCCAACACTGATTTCTGCATCAACAATGAGGAAAAAGCAAATGGAAGCCCTATTAACATTCTGTACCTCCTTCTGAGAGAACATTACTCGCTTACTTAAGAATGCCAATTTGTTAGGAGTGACAAGGGCCTGCAAGTGTTGGGCGACATATACAGAAGAATAATGAGAAAACACTTTCTTGCTAACTTAAGATTATTCCCTTGCTGGGAATGACACGAGCTTTTACGTACGTGTTGAGCTGCGCATACAAAAGAACGATAAGAGAACAGAGTTTCACAATACGTGCTGTGGTGAATGAGAGCGTCAGTGAGTGTGCCAGACAGAAGCAGCAGCAGAGGGGCACCTTCTCCCTCCTTCCCTC
>NC_087159.1:110000-147500 GCF_035594125.1 Scylla paramamosain | reverse complement strand
CCTCGCTTGTCTTGTCTTCTCTTCTCTGTCGTGTTTCATCCTTTATTATATTCTGTTTGTCCTTTCTTTCTCTACAGCATTCTTTGGTTTCTTTCAGTCTAAAATTATTCCTTTCCTTCCCTTCTCTTCTCTTCTCTTCTCTCTGTTGTATCTTATCATCTCTCATATTCCGTTTATCTTTTTCTTCCTCTATACCATTCCTTTCTTTCAGTCTACAGTTATTACCTCCCTTCCTTTCTCTCTTCTTGCCGTCTCTTCTTCTCCCTGTCGTAGTTTATCCTCTTTCGTATTCCGTATCTCTCTCTTTTCCCTTCACCCGCAAATAAAGACCGCTAAACCGCTCCCTTGTTCTCAATAAACGTTCTAATCTCAGCTACTCTCAACCACCCCTTCCCGTGCTATATAAAAGTAATTATATTCCACCATCCCCCCACACACACACGCACGTAGACATTCTCCCAGCAATATTCAACTCATTCCCCTCGCTCACCCTCATATCCCCCCAGCACTCCCTTCCTGCTACTAATACTTGCCCACGAAAACACACGACGCCTCCCCACACGTGTTTCGTCACTCCTATTTATTCCCCGGGTAAAAACTCTGCCCTCAATTCCCTTTCCTCGCTCATCCAAGTACTCAACATAGCCTTCAGAGTCTTTTTTCTCCTATACTACTCACTCTATTTCCATCTTTGACACCACCAGCAACATCTTGCTACCTCTCCCTCTTCTCTCTCTGTCACCTCGACATCCACCCCTCTCAGATCTTCCCTCCCCGTTATTCTAGTAGCGCCTCAAACATCTTTCCTTCCCTGCACGGCGCCATGTGTCCTCTGTTAGATTGGACCTGTATTTTTAAACGGTTCGCTCATAATGACCTTTCCTAAAGATTACAGAGGTGATTAGTAAGGCTCTCATGGTGTTTAATTCCAATTATGAGGCAGAATCCTTGTTAAACTATCGCTGTGATTATAAAAATATTATTGAAAACCCGTGATAACTTTCACAAAGCAGGTTAGAAATAATCTCCCAAAAATGTGTGTGTGTATATATATATATATATATATATATATATATATATATATATATATATATATATATATATATATATATATATATATATCCTTCCAGTTAATTCAGGAAAGCAATTCAGCAATTCGATGTAAGAACGGCGAAAAAGCCGAAATTATCCCCGCATTACTAAAGAATTTTATTGTTTGTTCTTCATTTGTGTTCCATGAATGAGCTAAATGTCACCTCGTCACCATACCACCATTGGTCTTCCTTCCCTTCACCACCTGACTCAAAATCACCTTCTACTCTCCTTTTTCCTTCCTTTCTTTGATACCTTACCACCTCTCGCACGGCGCTCCAGCGCAGCCAACACTCAAAGACTCTTCACTCACGCCTCTTCTCTCCCTCCCCAACAGTCGCACTCTGTGCAACTGTACCTGCCTCAAGTGTGATCCAATCCTTGCCTTACTTCACTTACACATTACCTTACCACTCCATGCACTTCTCTTCATCACAACCAATACTCAAGACTCTCCACTCACGTCTCTTCTCTCTCTCTCTCTCACCCCAACAGTCATACTCTATGCAACTGTACCTGCGTCAAGTGTGGTTCGACCCTCGCCTTCGGTTCAACAAGACGGACCTCGGCGAGACAGAGTTCTCCATGAATTGGATGTTTGCCGCCAAACTGTGGAAGCCCGACACCTTCTTCATCAACGGCAAAAACTCCTACGCCCACAAGATCACGGCGCCCAACACCTTCATCCGCCTGCAGCACGACGGTCAGATCACGTGGTCCCTCAGGTGAGTGGCGGTGGGCGGCGGGGCTTCCCAAGGATAAGGATACTGTGGTATTTGAAGGAGAGTCGATGTTTTGAGCTATCTTCTGCTATTCCTGTGTTATTTTGAGTATGTCTGGGGTGATATGTAAAAGATAAGTTTGGTGGTCTTTGTTGTTATTTATACTGAAGTGAGGTGTTTAGTGGTGAATTTATTAGGAAAAAAACGTGATGAGAAAATATTTGTTTTAGGGAGAGAGAGAGAGAGAGAGAGAGAGAGAGAGAGAGAGAGAGAGAGAGAGAGAGAGAGAGAGAGTGTGTGTGTGTGTGTGTGTGTGTCAACCAACATAGATAATGTACAAAAAAGCCACTCCGGATGTGTGAATTAAGGCTTGCTTGCCAAATGGCCTTACGGTTTTTATACAGTTAAGTGCATATTGGTGTGTAGAGGTGCGTGTGGTGGTGAGCTGAGGCTGTGTGTGTGTGGGGGGGGACAAGGGTGGCCTGAGAGTGAAGGGCAGTGGTGGTGTTAGAAGTTCTGTACATTTTTTTTTTCTTTTAAGTTACACGCCATTTTCTTTAATCCTTCCACTGTTATGGCTATCTTTCATTAACTTTGAGATCACTGTAGTAAACTGTTTGGGTGAACATAAAGAAAAATATATCATGAGGTTAATTTGATCCTTGCTAAGCTATACACGTATATAGATTTTATTTTATTCTTTTTTTTTTTTGCTGTGGAGAGACAATAGTATAAATAAATTAGTCTTTTAAAAGTTGTACATACATTATAATGTAAAGACAGACTAGCAGTGAAGTGATCAAGGCACACACTTTTTTTATAAACTCACATATACACAATTTATTAAGTTGTGGTGGTGGTGGTAGTAGTGGTGGTGGTGGTGGTGGTGATGGTGGTGCATTATACTTGAAGGTGGAGGGTGCATGGGAAGAGTGTGTATCTGGCACTGGAGAATGAAGGGTATTAATAAAAACTCACTCTCTCTCTCGCAGGCTCACCGTCCGCGCCACTTGCAAGATGCACCTGCGCAAGTTTCCGCTGGACACCCAGCTGTGCCCGCTCAGCCTCGCCTCGTGTGAGTCCCGCGCCGCCTCACCCCCGGGGCCTCAGACGGCAGACCTGACACTGGGAGAGACTGACGTGAAAGGAAGGACTTCTCAGGGTTGCGGGGTGAACTTCAGAAGGACGCTTTGATGAGGGAAATGAGGACTTCAGAAAGAAACTTCTTATTAAACGCAGATTTCTTTAGGAACATACTTCACAGAGGGGATTTTTAAGAGAATAACTTATGTTCTAATGTTCCTAAAACCTCATAAAAAAGGATTTTCTAAGCGGGGAGTACTCTTAACGAAGAAACTTTATAGAGGCCGTTTAGGGATGAATTTCATAGAGGGGACTTTTAAGAGAGAAACTTTATTGGATGGATTTTTTTCAAGGGGGAAACTTTAGAATAGAAAATGGGACTAAGGGTAATTTTCAGATGATTACTTACAACGAAAAATTGGAAAGGTAAGAGAAAACGAAAGAATTTAATGGAAGACTGTAAAAGATCACGGGGTAAGTGACTAGGGGATAATTTTCAGATGACTTCTTACAAAAAATATAGGTTGGAGAGAAAATGAAAGACTTGAAGGGCAGACTCAGAAAGAATGGAACTTCAGAAGTGCATAACGTGTAGACTTAACATACAAGAAACAAACATGAATCAGGAACCTTAGGGTACAAAAGACCTCGCGAACAACCAGACCAAGACTCATAAAAAATCGTATTGTTTGTTGAGAAATGTACAGTTCCGACTTTTTCTCTACTTTTTTTCAGGTTGTGTTAATTCAGCTTTTCTGCTTATGTTTCTTTTCCTTTCTCTTTTCTTTCGGAGCTACAGGCCAGCATGGTTTACAGTCACTTAGTACTGGGGGCGGATGGTAGTCAGGTCAGATGATCCTCAAGGCAGATCAGCCTAAGTCCAAATTTTTACTCACAATTTTCTCGAAGCTATGCACAATTTCTTTTCAAGTTGTACACACATTCTCTCAGTTCTGCGCAATGCTAACCTTCCACATACGCACGGGTCTCTTCCTTTTATTTCCTCTGACATGAACGGTTGTCGAGGTAATGAACACACACTGCTTATCCCCTTCAATGTTCCTTCAAAGCACGCAGCAAAATTTTCCCTTCTCGAAATAGTCCTCAATTTTACATTTCCATCTTCTCTGCGCAGCATATTTCCCTCATTCTGAATTTTTGCTTCTGCATTTCCACTTTCTCTCTCTCTCTCTCTCTCTCTCTCTCTCTCTCTCTCTCTCTCTCTCTCTCTCTCTCTCTCTCTCTCTCTCTTTCTTTCCTTTGACTGTATTTCCTTTCATCTCGTGTTTGCTCCGTACACTCAACACTCTCCCTATATTACTACTCCTTCTCCTCTTTCTCTCCTCTCCTTCTCCTCCTCCACATTTTCCGGGTCTTCTTTTCCTCCCCATCTCAGATTCTCAGCTCTCAGTAACTCCTCAGCGCCTACCTCCTCCTCCTCCTCCTCCTTCTCCTCCTCCTCCTCCTCCTCCTCCTCCTCCTCCTCCTCCTCGTCTTCTTCTAACGGTCTTCGATACTCTGTTCTTTATCATTCACTCCCTTTCATCTCAATTCTTTCTCTCATATCATCTTGGCGTTTCTCTCATGTTCCTCTTCTGTCTATCTTTCTATTCTTTTTTTTTTCACTTTCCTTTCATGGTATTTTTCTATTTTTCTTCTTCTTCTGCCTTGGGACTTCTCTTGAAACTCTTCTTCTGTTTCATTTTCTCTTCTCCCCATTTTTTCCTTGTTCGTGTTCTTGTTTTTTTTTTTCTCTCTCTTTCGAATATTCTTGTGATTTTTTTTCCTGTCGTCTTTTCGTTGCTCTTTTATCTATTGTGTCTATTCCCTCTTCTCTTTTTTTTTTGTTTTTTTGTTCTTCCACTCTCCATCTCGTCCATCTCCACCTACTCCTCCTCCTCCCCCTCCTCCTCCTCCTCCTCCTCCTCCTCCTCCTCCTCCTCCTCCTCCTCCTCCTCCTCCACGTTCTTTCTCCTCCTATTCCTGTTCCTCTTGTTTTTATCAGATCAAATTTTTCCCATTATTCTTATATATATATATATATATATATATATATATATATATATATATATATATATATATATATATATATATATATATATATATATATATATATATATATATATATATATATTATTCTAACTCAATTAATTCTTTGTTTCCTTGTATCCAATTATGAAATGAATTCTCCTAAATTTGTTTCAGCGCAGTTGGTCACCTGAAGTATGTAATGGATAGGGCTCTCTCTCTCTCTCTCTCTCTCTCTCTCTCTCTCTCTCTCTCTCTCTCTCTCTCTGGTGTTTTTTTTCGTTCTCACTTCTCTCTTTTCTCCTTTTCCTGCTTCTTTCACTCCTATTCAGACTTGTTCCGCTGCGCCTCTTTTACATTTCCACCTCCCAGCTTTTATCCAGCCTTTCACCAGCACACCTTTTCACCTTCATCTTCCAGCCTACCCGTGCTCCTCCTCCTCCTCCTCCTCCTCCTCCTCTAAACTAAACCTATTTAGTTTAACAAAGCGCAGGATAAGAGGAGACCTAATTGAAGTGTTCAAAATTTTCAAAGGATATAGTAACATTGATGCACATAAATATTTTACCATTGATCATTCTAACCTAACAAGAAATAATGGATTCAAGATTATAACCAAACGTTTTAAATCCCACGAGGCCAAACATTTTTTTCTTTAATCGTATAGTAAATATATGGAATAAACTTCCTGCAGAAATTGTGAACACCAATACTATTGAATCATTCAAAAATAAAACAGACAAATATTTAAAAGCAAATCCCCAACAAGCTCTCTTCTTGTCCGAATAATTACTAATAATTCACTAATAAACTAATAAGATAATAAAATAATAACTAATAAATTCACTAATAATTCACTAATAATTCACTAACAAACTCTTATTTTGCAGACACCCATTTTATTATAAATTGCATTAACTTTCAGATAGGCGTAAAGAGTTCACCGTTGGTTGAAAAGTAGAATTTCCTTTCATCCTTTCCTATGAAAATTCCATGTCAGTTTTTCCATACTGCATGGTACTCTTCCCAGCTATTTCCATGCCAGCGCAAGCTGGAGGGAGTGGTGGGTGGGGAGGAGCCATCTGCTGTGCTGTCCTGTCTCTCTTCCCTGTAGCTAGTTAGAAGTAGTTACCAAACAGCCTTGCAAGGACCAAAAGGTCTGTTGCTGTTTGGCTTTCTTTTGTATTCCTTTGTATTCCTTTGTATTCCTCCTCCTCCTCCTCCTTTTTTTTATATCATTCTTCACACACCTCCAGCTTTATCCTTTAATTCACCTCTTTACTCTTTATTACCTCATATCCTCCTCTTCCTCCTCCTCCTCCTCCTCCTTCTTCAATCAAACCAACAGCAAACTTTCTCCTTCCTCTTCATCCATTTATAATCCTTCACCTCCACCACCACCACCACTACCACCACCACCAACAATCTTTCCCTCTTTCCTTTTTCCCCTCTAACTCTTTCCCAGCCAGCAATCTTGTTCCACTCCCCCTCCCTTTCACCCCCTTTCAACTCCCTTCTACACACGATACTCTTCCCCTCCCCCTGACGCCGCCGCTCGCTTCCCCCAGACGGGTACAACTCTCAGGACATGGTGTACAAGTGGGCGCCCTCCACTGTCACGGTCGACCCAGACGTGAGCATTGCCCAGTACGAACTCTTCAACATCTCCACCGGCAAGGACAAGATCGTGGTGCAGCGGAAAGGTGAGGTCCTGGTGGTGGTCGTGGTGGTTGGGGATGAGTGTTTATCCTGCCTGCTCTGGTTCGTGCTTTTCTTTTCGTCTTGGCCTCTTTGTGAGTGTTGAGGTAGAAGGGAGTAAAGGTTTTAGTTCTTTAGTGATTTTTGTTTTCTTAGTTTTCTATTCTGTTGGTTTAGTCATGGTTTGTTTTGATTAAGTTGTTCTCCTTCCTTGTTTTCCCGTAACCTTCACCTTGACCCCTGTGTGAATGGTGAGCTACAAGGGGTCTGTCTGAGCTCATGTGGCTCTGATCTTTTTTTCCTACGTAAGATTCTATATTCATCCAGTTATTCTTTCTGTTTAACTTAGCTACCTCCTTTCCTATCTTTTCTTCCCTTTAACTTGATCCCTCACCTCAAACTAAAGGGACGAGAGGTCAGGTTATAGTTTGTTTGGCTAAGCTGTCTCCTCCCTTCTTCCTCTCCTGTATAGACTAACACCAGAACAAGTGTCAGCAGCACACTCCAAAACACACGGCGTAGGGCTAGCAGCTTGGCCCGGCAGACAGATGCACCACGTTCTTGGCCTTACGCAATGAAAACAAAGCCGTCAGTGAGCTCTTATCTGCTCAGGTTGTTATGGATGTCTCGATTTTTTAAGAGATAATCCACTTTTGTTTTGTCAGTGAAACTCGTAACCAGTGGACGACTTTTAGCTAAACGAAACAGAAGTCCTCCCCTCAGAGCGGCTAGTAGTAAATAAGAAAAATATGACATAGTAAGGAAACGGTTACATCACTAATAAAACATACATATCACTTTCATTGATATACTCTAGAATTCCCTGCTTCCTTCCGTATTTCCCCTACCTACAGTATGCCTTGAGTTCTTGCCTGAGGAAGGCTTTAAGACACATCACCAATTTTTAGATAATCCACTAGGTTCTTTCTTTTACGGATGGGCATCTCAGTGGGCCAGAACTCCTCTTACATAAAAAAAATAACAATACTAACAGCAGAATCACTAAATACATATTAATTTCCACCGGTATAGCAAAACTAGTGACTAACGCCTTCACTAACACTAATCACCTTACCTTCTCTTCTCACCTGCAGAAAACAGACGCCCAGGTAAGTGTTGGGCTTCAGGATTCCTTTGTTGGTCTTCTGTTGTCTTGTCATTGCTCTTGCCTTCTTTGATTCCCGCGGTGGGGGGCGAGAACACCTGGCCTGACGGGCTGGGAGGTGACTTGTTGGCACTGGAGGGAGATGTTTAGATAAATAGATGGATGGATGGATAGATAGACATATAGATATATAGATAAAGAGATAAATATATAGATAGATAGATAGATAGGTAGATAGATAGATAGATGGATAGATAGCCAGATGGACAGATAGATAGATACATGAATGAATGGACAGTTAGATAGCTGGATAGAGATATAGATAGATAAATAGATACATTCCTGCTTACATACGTGCGTATATATATATATATATATATATATATATATATATATATATATATATATATATATATATATATATATATATATATATATATATATATATATATATATATATATATATACATACATACATTACATACATACATACATAAATGGACAGACAGACAGATATAACTGAGAAACAAAAACACAAAACAACTGACTGACGCGAATAGACATAAAAAAGAAACGGAAGAAAGAAGGAAAGAAAGAAAGAAAGAAAGAAAGAAAGAAAGAAAGAAAACAAAGAACACTAGGCAGGCACCCAAAACTTTTGCACGCAGAGCGAGAGAGGATCGATAAACAAACAGACTGGAAACAATAAATTACCAAGAACAGAGTATTGGCTTGAGGGAAAAAAGAAGATAGATGAAGAACATTAAATTACATGAACATCAATAAAAGAAATAGAGGAAAGAGGATGAATTAGGATAATCTTGTTGATAAGTGAAGACATACGTATTTTTACTATTATTCTTTAGTCTAAACACATTATACACTACAAAGAGATTAGACAGTTGAATGTTAATGCATATCACTACCTCTTATAACTTCCATTAAATTAAGGCTACTAAAAAAAAAGAAAAAAAAAACACAGGGAGGATTAGTCGCCCCTCGAGTGCTAGAGAATACGGTCTTCGGAATTAAGTGGGTCAAGTTATTATTATTACTATTATTCATTATTTTCAATGTAGCTCTTAATCAATATTACTATTATTATTATTTATCTGTGTAGTCTTTAACCACCATACTTCCCACAAAAAAAAAGACAAAAAAACATCACCACACAAACACACACACATTACATCATCGTTATTTATCTATGTAGCTTACTTTCCACGTTATAATAATCAAAATCGCCAGCACACACACACACACACATACACACGCACAGCCAACCAGTCAGGCAGACTCCCACAGCCTCCGCAACCTCCGCAGAAGAGATCTCAATCTTGAGCGTCAAGTTTCACCTCAAGCGCCTGACGGGGTTCTTCCTGCTGCAAGTGTACGTGCCCTGCATCCTCATCGTGTGCTGCTCCTGGGTCGCCTTCTGGATCACCAAGAAGGACGTGCCTGGCAGAGTATGTCTAGGTGAGCCACGGTGCGCCTGCAGGAGTGGGTGGAGTGTGTGTGTGTGTGTGTGTGTGTGTGTGTGTGTGTGTGTGTGTGTGTGGTGGGGGGGAAGGGTGCATGTGCGCTTGTGTTTGTCTACCGTGTGTGTGGGGCAGTATGTGGGGAGATGGATCGCTATGTGTGCTTGTGTCTGTCTACCGTGTGTTTGGGGGAGGATGTGAGTGAGTGTGTTGATGTGCTTGTGTTTTTTCTACTGTGGATGAATGTTTATGTGTGTGTGTGTGTGTGTGTGTGTGTGTGTGTGTGTGTGTGTGTTAGAGAGAGAGAGAGAGAGAGAGAGAGAGAGAGAGAGAGAGAGAGAGAGAGAGAGAGAGAGAGAGAGAGAGAGAGACTCTGGGGCTAACTAAATTACAATTGATTATAATTACAGACTGTTTTCATAGCTTTGCAATATCTCTGGTATAATGTCAGTATTATTAGAACTATTTAAGCTTTCCTCTTCCTGTTATTACTCTCACCTATTACTATTAAGTTTTCCAAATTGTCTATACAAAATCATCGGCACTGTAAATCTTCTCGCGATGGTTATGACCTTGAAAAACGTGCGCAATGATCGGCACTCGGCGGCAAGTCAGATCACGTGATAAGGACAAGGACGGTACGCGATAGACGAGGGTTCGACTTCCATCGGACCTTCTGCGAACACACGCAAAGGAAATATTCACAGTACTGGAAAAATGTGCACGTATTCATAGCAATGTTAAATTCTGAACACATAACATGCGTTATGAAAACAGTTGAGGAACCACAAAAAGCAATTCGCAATCTTATCTCTTCATCGATTAAGAAAAAAAAAACAATAGTAACTGTAAAGAAGTTATGACTCCTTGTGATGATTAAATGCTGCCAAGCAAAAAGTGAAATCATATATTGGATCCCTAACTACGAACCACCTACTGTAACTAATCTGTTGTAACTACTGTCACCCCGTGTCTGGTTGTCTGATGTGTGTCTACCTGTTCATGTGTATGTTTGTGTACGTGTGTGTGTGTGTGTGTGTGTGTGTGTGTGTGTGTGTGTGTGTGTAGGTTGGCCACATCTCGCCCTCTGTATGTGTACACTGTTGTTTGTGTCCAGTGCGTGGCGGCCCGTGTGTGTGTGTGTGTGTGTGTGTGTGTGTGTGTGTGTGCTCCTGACCTTTGTGCGCCTCTGTGTGTCTAGTGTGCTCCCAGACGACCTGTGTGCATCTGTGTATGTCTTGGTGAAGCACCGGCGGCCTGTGTGCGTGCGCGGCCCCGCTGGTGTGCGGGCCGGGCCGTAAGGCGCACCGGACCAGGCAAACCTTTCACCTTTGCCTCCGCGCGCCGGTGTCCACAGGTACACTGCTCTTGGCGGGCCTGGCGTGGCGTGTACCGTCCTGCTGCGCTCTCATCTCCACCTGTTCCCTAACGTCTGCTTGTTTCTTTTTTTTTTATTTCGGTTTCAATCTTGTGTCCGTAACACTTGTCCGTCAGTTCGTCGGTATAACTTCATGAGTCATTTTGTGCGTCTCTCTGTGTTTCCCCGAAGCTTTTCCCCCCCCGACCCATCGGGGAGCGGCGGGGCGGGACCGGGGCCGGGCACGCTGGCACACTCCCATGCCATCATTGGACTCGTTAATTCGTGGTGTGACCGTGGCATGATCGGCGACATGAATATGTAGAGCGATACATATCAGACATTGCTTCATGCTGAGGGGTAGTGGTGGTGGTGGTGATTTAGATGCCTCCCCCCCGGCTCCCACTGCCCCGCCCCGCCCCGCCCCTCCCCGCCCATCCCTGCTGCTGCCGCTATTGTGCTGGTGCCACGCCGCTGCTCACCACCCCCACCCCCCTAACACTGTGTAAACCTCAACGTACATGTGGGATACGAATGGAATAGACAATTATTTTGTTTGGTAAATATTTCATTGACACTTGCCTTTCGTTATTTTCAATTAATAAAGTAATTCATTTCATGATGAACAAAACAAAAATTTTAGTTCGTAATTATCATTGGTATTGCTCTACTCTATAAGTACATTCAAGTCAACAAAGAGTTTTTCTAGTTTAAATTTTGTAATAAGTCAACCAAGCCCCTCCACCACCATCACCACCGCTGCCACGAATACCTCACCACAGTCTGTCGACGCTTCACCTCCACCTCCACCCACCACTTCTATCCACCACCACCACCGTCTTCCACACACTCTTCATCTACACACACCCACTGCCTGCCCTCCCTGCCCACCCCCTGCATTCCTCATCACCGCCACCACCACCACCATCACCACCACCACTGCAGCTTCCCCATCACTTCTCACCTCACTCCCTGCACACCACGCCCTCCCATCACCGCCGCCTCAACACGTCACCCACCACCTCACTACCTCTCCACAATCAGGTATCACCACCATCCTAACTCTAACCAAGATGGGATTTGTTGATCGCACGTCATTGCCCAAACTCGCATACCCGGTGAGCATGGACTACTTCGTGATCCTCTGTTTCACATACGCCTTCGCCGCCCTCTTGGAGTTCGCCATGATAAACTACCTGGAGCGGAGGGCCACGAGGCACCAGCGGCAGATGGTGCGGGCCAAGAAAGGCTTAGAGGACCGTGCTAAAGCCGGGAGTGCTGATGACGAATTGACACTGGTGGGTACTTACTACTTTGTCTTTTAAGTCCTGTGTGTCCTTATTGTGTACGTTTTATTTCTCCCTTGCGGCGCCAGGTGTGACTACGGTGCTGTCCATGACCACCCTAGGCTTTGGGGGGCGCTCGGCCTGGCCCGCTGTCTCCTACGCCACCGCCCTGGACTACTTCGTCATTCTGTGCTTTGCCTTCGTGTTCGCGGCGGTGCTGGAGTTTGCTTGCATCAACTTCATGGAGCGGGCAGTCAACAAGCGACGCAAGAAGCTGGAAGACCTCAAGCGCCAGATACAAGAGCGCATCATGGTGTGTTGCTATGGCGGGGACTTTGTAGATTTGCACGACGTGGCTCCTGTCCACCTAGCTCCTTCCCTGTCTAGCCGCCTCCCTGCACCTCTAGTTCGTGACGTGGGGTGTGTGGCACACGCTTGGTCTGTGTACCAGTGGTGTAGGCAACACTGTGGCTTTGCTGAGGCTCAATCCGCCACCGGTGTCGAGGAGGGGAACCCTTTTCCTCCCCGTGTACTGCGTAAACCACCTCCATTAATTAAGAACATGTGGCATAGCTAATGTGTATGCATAACTAGTGTAAGCTTTTGATGCAGTTGATATTTCTGGCACTTGTATCGTAAACATTTTATCGTTGTTTCTTTTTTGACCTCTTATGTACAAGTAGTGACCACTGATTGTTAACTCCCCGTGTATTGGCGTCACACCATCCTAGAACATCACGCTTCAATGCTTGTGTCGTACATGTACTGTACTGTATGATCAGGATCCTTTCTTCCGCAGTTGCTCCTCTAAAATACCTGCCCTCCATCTTCTACACTATCTCGTTTTCCTTGTTGAAGGTAGCATGCATGACTATTATAAACTACACTGCATGAGCAACACGAAGGATGTGCACTGTATGGGTGGGTGACGGGCATGCTGGTGTTCCAGAGCAGGTCAGACTTGACCTGTCACCAAAAAGACGCTGCAGCGAGCTGACCTGCCGCCCTTGGTCTGGCGAGGTCACCTTGAGTAATTCATGACTTTTTTTCTTTTTATAATTAGTGTAGCACCACTTATATGTAGCTTTGGGTGTAATACTACTAGTGTAATGTTGCATCATGTTGCACTAGATGTTACATTCCCTGGTAATGTACAAAGTATTATAATAAGTATCCAGTAGACCTTAGTGAGTGTTCCAGTAGTTTGAATCTTATGTCTTAATTTTAAACTTATCGATCTTTCTTTTGAAGTTATTGCTGAGGGTGGCGCGGGTCTGTGGCCTGCCCACCCTTACCTACCCCACCCCCGCCCCCAACCCACACCCTGCACTGCGGTGTGGGGCAGGGGTAAATTACGAGACGCAGGGGAATAATTGGCTACTTGGAGGCAGCGAGGATTCTATGACTGGTGACCGCCGGGAAGCAAATTATTCATGAGAGTGAAAAAAATAGTGAGATGTTGATGATAAAGAGACCTCAGTCATATTCTTTAAGAGTTTAATGCATCTCAGTCACGTTCCTCTTTTGATGTAAGTCTGATATAACTACCTGGACCTCCAATGACCTGCTTCACTTTGATGACAGCCCTAAATATAAGATGTTTAAGTGTGAGTCCAAACACAGGAGACCGAGTTTCGTCCTCACCTGTATAACCTTGAGTGTGTGGACAAGTGAGCGCTAAGGCTGTACCCGTGCCTTGCTGTCCCAACTCCAAGTCGTCCCCTTCCGTCCCGTCCTGTGTTTCCCCTGTCCATGGCCTGAAAACAGTTGTAATATCATTATTATCATTATATTATTATTACTATTATTATGTAGGTAAAAGGAATTTCAAGGTGTTTCTGTGGTGTCCCTCTGCGCCGCTCCCCTCACTCAAGTGTTCCCCCAAGTGTTCCGTCCTCGTCCTTCTCTCTCTCGCGTCTCGTTGCTTCCTCTCCAGTACCTCCACTGTCGCCGCCACTCTTAACGATCCCATGCATAAGAATTCTGGCGCCTCCATTATAATATTATTATCATTATTACTGTAGTCATTATTATTTTACTTTATTATTATTATTATTATTATTATTATCATTATTATTATTATTATTATTATTATTATTATTATTATTATTATTATTTCAATTTTATTATTATTATTACTATTATTTTTATTATTATTATTATTATTATTATTATTATTATTATTATTATTATTATTGTTATTATTATTGTTATTATTATTATTATTATTATTATTATTATTATTACTATTATTATTATCACTACTACTACTACTACCATTACTACTTCTGCTACTACCACTACTACTACTACTAGTACTATAATTGTCTGAGACAAATCTATGTAAATGTATACACAAACACACACACACACACACACACACACACACACACACACACACACACACACACACACACCACACACACACACACACACACACAGGGCGGGCCGGACCTGAGTAACGTTGTACACTCCCGCAGGCGGCAGAGAAGGATGCCACGATGATGGTGACGACGACGGTGCGGGAGGACGGCGCCATGGACATCGGCGCCTCGCTCAGAGACACCCTGCGCGTGCCGCTCTCCGTCGTGCCCTTGAGCGTTCGACCCATCGAGGAAGACGAGGCGGCAGAGGCGGGAACGCCGGACACCGAGACCACGCTGAAGGAGGCGCTGAAGCTACCCCTGGCGCTGGTGCCCGAGACCCTCACCGCCATGAGGGAGAGGGAGGAGGAGCTGGCGGCCAAGAAGGAGGAACAGGCCACCAGGAAGGAGGAGGCGAGCAAGAAGGAGGAGGTGGTGAGGTTAAGGAGCGCCGCTGCGTCCCCGGTGCGGCAGGAGGGCGAGGAGGACAGTGGCAGTGGCGGGATGGACGCCAGTGTGGTGAGCGGGGAGATAGACCCAATGTTGGGCAGTGTCAGGGCGGGGCTTCCCCTCTCTGGGAGCGACAGTGGCAGTGTCACCAGCAAAGGCAGTCTCTTTAAGTTTAAGAAAGATTCCAAATTGAGGAAAGACAAGTCGCAGGACAGTGAGAGTGACTTGACAGTGATCAAAGTGGAGATACAGTCGGAGGACGAGGACACCGCCGCCCTGCCGCCGCCTCCGCCACCTTACACCATCTGGCAAATTCTTATGCGCAAGAAAAAACTCATATCCGAAATGTCACTCACCAACAACATCCCCACGGAGGAAGACATCCTGGAGCGCTTCTCCATCATTGACCTGTACGCGCGCCGCCTCTTCCCCACCTCCTTCTTCATCCTGTTCACCATCTACTGGGTGCTCTTCAACTACTATATCACGGACGAGTTCCCGCACGAGGATGTGCCCACCGAGAGCCTCGATAAGGGCAGCAACTAACCGTGCGTCGTGAGGGCGTGACGACCCTCGCGACAGTTGCCAATGAGGCGTGTAGGCGTGGCTTCCCCCCTCGGTCATGTTCGCTTACCAGGGAAGACGTCCCGCCCGGCGCTGGCAGACCGGCGGGGCTTGGCGGCCCCCGGGCTGCGGCGCGAGGGCGGAGTGAACAGCGCGGGTGAGTGCAGACCTTGCGTCGGGAACCAAATGGTCCACAAGATACAATGTAATGGCGTTTCCTTGGGCACAGTGACCTGGAGAAGTGACGCCAGCCATCCAGTCACAGCAGGGATCCTGTTTCACATTCACCATCTGCCTGTGGTCACTCACTCTCGTCCCTCTCACCTTCCTTCCCTCTAGCTGCTGCACTCACCGTCGACAACACCATAGTTACTCACTATACTTCAGACGTAGCTATAACAGTATATAATCCACATATATATGTAACCAGTGGTATATACTCGTATACATATATACATACATACATACATAAATGTGACGACCCAAGACATCCATCATCCGTCAGCAAACATTCACTCCCACAACACTCCCATGTTAGACGCGTAGGAGAATAGATCACATGCCATCATCCTCATCATTGCTGCACAAGTATATTGCAAGCTGAGTTTTGCAATATAAGTTATTCCATTCAGAAAAGGAAACAACGGAATTCTGTGTACAGAATGCGACACCGAGGACCAAACCTTCGCTCACCCGTCAAGGACAAAATCTTCAACATCACAACAGTCTCGGATCAGATCACTCACCTATGGGCTTTCCTGAACCGGTGGCGGGCTTTTCAAAGCTGCCGACACACACTCACCTCCCGCGTCGGGGACCAGCGGCGCGGCGGCGACCGGCCCGACGGAGCCTGAGCAGGTGGCTCCTCCTCGCGGCGGCTGTTGGCTTTGCTGCATTGCGACCACTGGTTCATGGGTTCAGGGGGCGGCACACTAAGCTTTCTTAACGTATTCAGGAAGGTCTCGGTTTGTTAGATGTGGGTTTTGATAATTTCTGTAAACACCTCACAGGATTAAAGAAACCACTTCACGATCATCCGAAAACCAATAATATATATATATATATATATATATATATATATATATATATATATATATATATATATATATATATATATATATATATATATATATATATATATATATTATTAGCATGACAAGTGTCCACTTCTGAGCCTCCCCAGTCTCTTCCTCTTCCGCGAGTCACGGCACCGCGCCAGTACTCTGCCAGTCCTTCCTTCAAACTCTAGAGTCTCACGTCTCCCTCCCACCTGGTCTCCTCCTCACCGCCTCTCACTTCCGGGACACAGTCAGTCAGACTAGCGCCCCGCTGCTCGCTGCTCCTGCAGTCACGTGTCCTGCCCACCTCCATGCTTGCTCATTTCCTGGTGGGGCGCCGTGGAGGCCGTCACCGCGGTGGCGGCGGGCCTGGTGGTGGTGGTGGGCGCGGCCCCGCGGCCCTGCCCTCCGCGCTGCCTCGCCGTCGGTTCCCTTCATCTCCATCTGAATTATGAAGAAATTAAAACCAGAAGCTGAACATAGTATACATACGTGTAAATAAATAACATTTATGTTAAGAATCATTGTCTCATAGAAAACGGAGCCTTCTATATGAGTATTTTATGTGTAAGAAACTTGTTAACAAGTATGATGACTCGTAGCCATTAAGCCATTAAGTCACGCCGACACCTCATCTTGTCATGTCTTTCGGGGTTAGGAGCGAAACTGACCGATCACGTTAGGATGCGAACCCTGTGCCGAGACTGAGCCCCTCGTTACAGGGTTCAAGGCCACAAACCCAAACACTTGATGCATTTTTTACCAAACCTTCAGGGGGGAGGGGAAGTGTTTTATAACATTTTGTTCTTATCCCTGATCACCCCGTCTTGTTTTTTGTCTTTGTTTCGGTCTCTAAAAATGTCTAGTTGGGATTTTTTTCTCCGTTTCTTCGCGAAAAAGCCGTAACGTAAGATACAATGGGTCACCAGCAAACTGTTTTCCATTCGTCAGTAAGCGTAAGCAGGCGTATGGGAGTAATCCCTGAAGTTCTTCAGGGCCGAGGAGAGATGAGCCCCTCCACCAGGACTCGGTCTTCTGGCAGCGCACAGAGCTTTCTACCCAAGCGTCACGCGATAGGAAACACAGTATGTGGGAATGCAAAGTGGTATTCCCTCCACCCTCCTCTGAATATATATTGGAATTTATATACCGTTACTGAAAAAAAAAAAAAAAACGTTGAAATCTTACCTATCTTACCACGTTCACTCGTCCGACAGATCACTCAGTATTCAATTGATCAGAATTGTTACAACAGCCATGCTTCTCTCATTAACATCTCAAAACAATAACAGTTGGTTTTAACGTATATTTGTCCAATCCTTCAATGATCTGCCTGTGAAAAACGACTCTTGTGTCCTGATGGAAGGTTTCACTGGTGTCAGTCACGCTGGTGGTGGGCTCTCACGCCACGCCAGCCTCCTCAGGATCCTGGAACACGGGGAGAATCTCACGGCGAAGCTCAATAACAGTCTGTCTCTCTGTCTATCTGTCTCTCTCTTTTGCTTCATCTGGTTTTCTATATGAGTTGGTTCCTAGTTTCTGGAGATGATTAGTATAAGAGAAACTTTAAGACTTTCAAATGACAAAAGTTTCCTCTTGTTTCTCGTTGTTATAATTATAGAACATTGTTGTGTTTCGTTTGTTTGTTCGTTTGTTTGTTTGTTTGTTTGTTTGTTTGTTTGTTTGTTTAGTTGTTTGAGCAGCACATCCCTGCATCCACGTCAGTCACCAAGTTATTAATGCATTACCATTCGTACAGTGCATACCGTTACCCTCATTTTCAGTTGGTCACCTGGTCACAGACCAAACTTTTCCATTAATTCTAGTGTAGATCTCATAATAGTTTTCTATCATTTGTACTTGAAAAATCTGTAGAAACATCTCAATTCTGTTGCTCAATTATCCATCACCTGCTTGCTCTCCTCGTCCTCATCTTCTTGTCCTTCTTCCTCACGCCACACACACACACACACACACACACACACACACACACACCACCTATTCACTTCAAAGTTCCTCTGTTCAGTCCGAATGGTTCTGAAGAAAGGTCCTGCAATTTAATCCCCCAAGTTGACACACACTCTTTTCAAATAACCTCCAACAATTTACTGTAATGTTCGTAATTCTTACTTATGTATCCGTATCTTGATTGGTTCATTTACTTTACTTTCTTACCCCTTTTTTGAGTAGTGTTCATCACCTTCACACCACCACCACCACCACCACCACACCGGCACTCGGGCACTGGGAGACCCCCCACCTCCCTCCAACCTGTTCCCAAAGACTCACTAAGTAAATCTACCGAAATAGATGTGTTTTATTTTCCATTGGTTTGCTGCATGATTTATTTAGTGTGTCTGTCTGTCTGTCTGTCTGTCTGTCTTTGACCTCTGGACAGTCAGATGGACTCGTTTTTCATCTATATTTGCACGATATTTTTTTTTTTTCTTTCTTTCCTCGACTTTCTTTTCTTTTCTTTTTTTCTTTTTTTTTTTCACTTGAATCAGTCAGTCACTCAGTAAGTCAGTTCCCATTTTGCAGTAAGATCCATTTTACATTTAGATCTGCACATTATTTTCTCTCTTTTTCACTTTTATAATCAGTCAGTCTTATAATCAATCAGTCAGTGAGTCAGGCAGTTCGCCCATCCATCGTTGCGTTGCGTCACTTCAGTGTTCAGAGCTGCATGCGTTTGTTTTTCATGCGTCACTGAGTTTCCAGCGTGGGGTGCTCGTGCCAGACGCTAGAAACCGCCCCCAGCCTTCAGTGTGGGAGGCATGGAAGAGGGAGTGTCTAGACGGACCTGTGCTCCCTTACCTGTGGGAGTGGTAGGGTGGGGGGGAGTCATTCTTATAAACGAGAGAACGAAGTTTTTATGTGATGGGACTTTTTACTTGTTTGTTATATGTGTTTCCTACGAGAGCGCGCGCACACACACACACACACACACACACACACACACATTCTGAATAATCCTTTGACAAGTTATAAATATCCATGCGCGAGTCATTCTATGGATTTACTAAACGCAGGGCTGTATTTATATCCATTCTAGTTCACGAGCAACAGAAAATTTAATGCAACGTGACTTCAGGAACTAAAATAAACACGGAGGGAAGAGGTGTGTGTGTGTGTGTGTGTGTGTGTGTGTGTGTGTAAGGGCTTCATCGAAATATCAACCATAGACTTAGAATATACAGTTAATAACAAATTACAATTACAAATCCAATTAATGGTTTTAACTATAGGGCGGAAACTACAATCTGGTTATTATAATTTGAACAACAAATAAATGGTTACATGCAGAACTATTTTACACACTGCCTGGCATCGTGCTGTGCTGATAACGCTCTGTGTGTGTGTGTGTGTGTGTGTGTGTGTGAAGGGTTTGGCACGTCACAAAGTCCACTAAAAAGTTTATCTCCACTTCCCATTACTTTAGTATTGACACTTTACACACACACACACACACACACACACACACACACACACACACACACACACACGTATTCCTTATCAATACAAACAAACAAACGATAACATACCTTCAGCAATATATATATATATATATATATATATATATATATATATATATATATATATATATATATATATATATATATATATATATATATATATATATATATATAAGATGTATATAGAAGAGAACAATAATGATATCATTCATTCCGGCACCTTTTGAAATTAACCATTGATTTATTCGTATCATTTGATCTTGGTGTACATAACTATGAGCATTCACAAGTTCGTATATCCGGGTACAGTGAGAACGGCGCCTGCCTCACCCCTCCCTCCCTCTCCTGCCTTACCCCTGCCCCTCCTTCCTCCTGCCTCACTCCTCCCTTGCTCCTCCCTTGTCTCTCCTGCCTCAGCATCCCCTCTCCAACCTCCTTCCCCTTTCTTTTACCCATCCTCCTCTTCCTTTCCTCCCTCCCTTCACTTGTCCCTCTCACAGCCCCGTGGGAAAGGTTGTCACACTGAAGGAATCTTTGAAGTGTTAGATGTGTCAAACCACCTCCCGCCCCGCCCCGTGTCGCGCCGCACGCCCCAAGCCGCGGCTACGCGTGGAGCGCCGCACGCTGCCGGCCAAGCTTAGCGTGGCGAAGTGTTTATATCAAAAGTTTGCTCATTAACGTTCATCCGCTGCTGCGACCTTCGCTGAGCGCGGCACCACTCCACTCTTTTCCGCCGACACTTGGCACGCCGCAAGCCAGGAGACGCCGCTGTGATGAGTGAGGCAGGCGAGGCGAGGTTGTCACCGTCCCGCCGAGACTGTCGAGGGTCGGTGGTCTTCGCACTGGATCTCTGTCCGTAGCGGTGCGCCGCGCCTCCGCCCGCCTCGCTGCGCCACCTCGGTCTGCGCGGCCGCCTTTTCCCGCGGCGTTCAGATACGTAATAATCGTTGGTTTATACATTTCTTAAGTGTGGAGCACTTGAATAGTTTCAGGTACTTATATCAAAAGTATTTTTGGATGTTGAACGCGTTGGTAATTTATTTAGCGTTCAAACAAATACTTACATTCAAGTATCTTTTTAGTGTTCAATGCTTCGTTCATTCTTGCATTAAGCGTTCAAGCGATCGACGATGTTCCTGATATTTGACCACCCATAACACTTTTATTAATAGAATAGTGTCAATATAATATTTTCCCGAGTGTTTTAGATCGTGGGCGCCCCCTGGCCCAGCAGGGCGGGGGCGCCCCTCGCTGCCTTCAGTGTGACGCCTCGCCCCTCGGCGGGCGGGGGCGGGACGGAGGTCGGTGCCAGGGGAATGTCGAGACGCGGCTGTACATAGTGTACATACGGGGCGACACACACTGTATTAGTAGCACCATGTATAAAACATATATATTTGTATGTATTAACTGCACATAGTAGAACACATGTATGCTCACTATGTATTTTCAATGGGAGAAGGAAAATTTCTGGGTAATAAATAATATGTACTATATTCAGGTGTCATCCCACATCCAGGTTACGTAGTTGTTATCAATATTGTCCAGAGGAGACACGTGTGATTGGTTTCCGTGTTGTTGCTCTTTGTTACTGTGGAATGCCGGCCGCCCGGACCCAGCGAGTGGCTCCGCGGCGGGCTGGGCCACGCTCCACGGCGCGCATAACCTGGCGCCTGTCTGTTCCCGCCACGAGGACCGAGCTGCCTCCGATCCAGCGAGTCACAGGGAGTTACCGAAGGGCCGAACTGCCTCTTGTTGGCTAGCTACAGCGAATTGCTGAGGGACCGAGTTGTTTCTTCCACGAACAATCAATTTAGCAGCGTGGCGATGGTCGGCCTGGCCACACAGAGCTGTTGTTAAGGGTCCAACACGAGGAGCTGTTGTTGAGGGGTCGCCTCTCTCCTGCGGCACACTGGCGAGTGAATGCCGCTACCTGGCTGCTGCTGCTGCTGCTGCTGCTGCTGTGAGGGACGAATGCCCACTGGGGAGCAGAACATCTTCCTAACACCAAATCATATATATATCTGTTTGTTTACGTTTCCACAAGAATCATCATCGTCCTGCTGTTGAGTGGTGGGAGAGGGCGAGCTCGAGTCTCGCGACCAAGCCACGATAACCTGCAACGCTTAAAGCAAGCTATGTTGTACGCTCACTTATGTATCAGTTGTGAACAATAGAAGTTAACTTTTTCTCCTTCTTTTATTAATCCAAGAAGCGTGTGTGAGTTCTTGCCCTTCACCATTACTGTCACCACGCTCATCATCATCACCAGCAGCATCATCATTCATCATCATAATCATCATCATCATTATTCATCATCATCAGCAGCAACATCATGCAACAGAGGCAGGTGAGGAGGGGACAGGTAAGTCACTGATGAACTTCAACCTTTATTGCAATCCATCATGACGTATGGCACATGAGAGGACCCAGTACTCTCATCTGTCGCCTGGACCAGCCAGGAGCAACTAGCTATGCGTGCAGGAGAGGCGGGGGGAGTGGCGGTGCAAGGGGAGTGCAGGAAGGGAACCGAGGTGAGACGAAGGGAGTGTCGGCGGAAAAGAGGAGGGAACAAACAATATGCTTGGGATCATGGAAGGGTTGGATGGGAGACAAGAGGGGAGGGGACGGGGAATGGGGGGGCGGGGAACGGCGGGTGCGAGGCAGGCTGGGGAGGGAGAGGTAGGAGGAATGCAGGGGATGGGGAATGGGAGGCGGAGCGGAGAGCGATGGGTGCGAGGCGGGTTGGGGAGGGCGAGGATCATCGGGCGGTGGGTAGCTGGGGCAGGTTGCGGTGGGCGGGTTACTGAAGACACCAGTGAACGCGGGTGCGGCAGTGCTGGGGTGCGGGTAACTATCCTGACGACACTTAGGCAGGATAGGCGGGAGGTGGCGGGGGTGGGGCGGGGTAGGAGGGCTCGGGGACGTAAACTGGCTCAGGAGCGTAGACGGGCTCTGGGGGCGGGGCAGGGTAGGCTGGCTGGGAGTGGTCGGGATACTGCGCCTCACCTTCGTACGTCACTTGGGCCTCCAGACCGTCGCCGTTGTCCACGTAGGTGACGATCTGCTTGCGGCCGTCGGGGAGGTCCACGCTGTAGCTGCCCTCGGTCTTGTAGCCATCGCGGCTCTCGGAGTGGCCGAAGTTGGCGCCGGAGTACCCATCGGACACACCGTAGTTGTATTTGTACTGAGGAGGCACCTGAGTTGTGGAGAATTAAATACATAAGAACATAATGAAATAAGGGAAGCTGTAAGAAGCCATCAGGGCTTCATGTGGGAGTCTCTATATAGAACATGCCAACTTATTTATTTTATCATCCCCATACACAAATTTGTCTGATCTTCTTTTAAAAGCTCCCTAATGACTCAGCATTAACAACCTGACTACTGATAATATCCCATTCATGCACCACTCTATTTGAAAACCAATTTGAAATCTGAAAATACTAAGATGACGCTCTAACCAGACCAGCAACTCGCTGAATGAGATGCAGTGTTGAAAGATGAACACTGCAATGCTCATACTCACATCAGGGTACTCCTCAACAGGGACGTGGTAGCTGGGGGCTGGGGGACCGTACTGGGGCTCGTGGTAGATAGGTATTTGGTCAGCCACGGAGGCCACGACTACGCTGGCGACGATAAAGAGAGCGACCTGCAATGACACACACCACAACCACTTAGTACACACACACACACACACACACACACACACACACACTTAGTGCCCGACCCAATGGGCTGAGCAAGACAAGACAAGTAGTGGGTCAACAAACCGGAGTCCTTGCCTTTTTACACAACCTGGAAGGAAGAGTAATGAGACAATGGTGATGGTGAGTGAACCGAGCCCGCGGCGGAGAGGAGAGGACGAGACAATGGTGAGGCGGGACTCGGGAAAGTAATAGGTGAGGCAATGGACAATAAATAAGGAAAGATAGGACTACATTAAGAGGCTGAGGTAAAAGCATGTACTTATAATGATAGACAGGAAGAATGTTTTTACTGAAGCAAATGAATATGGACAGAGTAAGAAAGGAAAGGCAGTGAAGGAAAGTGAGGCAAATGAGGAAGTGTTGTTGCGAATCATAAAGTTACGCACAAGACAAGAAGTACAGCGAAAAACGATAAATTAGGTAATATAAGACTGATTAGAGGAAAGAGAGAAAGAAAATGGAGAAAGACAAGACGTAAGGAACAGTAAGGAAGAAGAGAAGAAGGGCGTCAAAAAAAGGTGATGTAACAGAACGATCTGAGGAAGGAAGAAAGGAAATAAAGAAGAAAGGAAGGAAGGTAGGAAGGAAGTAAGAAAAGAAGGAAGGAAATGGAAGAACGAATGAATAATACAGGAGCAATACAGGTGAGGCAACAAAACACAGGCAGGTGAGAAAGACAGGTAGGCAGGCAGGTAGTTGAGAAATGGGGCTCACCTTGAGAGACATGGCGAACACTGGTGTCTTGGACGAACCAGACAACAGTATTTATAGAGGGAGACAAGCCACCGATGGTTCCACTTTCTACTACTCATATTTTCCCTCCAAACTTTCCCCCCACCACCGCACGCAGCTCTCCCCCTCCAGCCATCAGCCTCCAACGCACCCGCACCCGCGGGTGAAAAGGACACTCATTAACAGATCATGTAAGAGCTACATTGAACAGATAAGCTTAGATAAACTTATCGATAGTGATCATATAAATTTATGGATAGGGATGATACGTATATGTAGATATGTATATTACATTAAGACTTAGTGGTTTTCCTGCAGTTTCCCTTATGTTCTGTGCTCTAAAGAATGACACATTGGGCGGCAGAGGAGCCAGAAAGACAGGAACACGGGGCAGCAGTTGATTGTTGGTGGTTTTCTTTATATGCTCTTAGGAGTGATGCGCTGGGCAACGGAGGCAGAAAGACATGAACACAAGGTAGTAATTGGCTGTTGGTGGTTTCCCTTACATTCCATGTTTTTAGGAGTGATGCGCTTAGCGGCGTAAGAGCCAGAAAGACAGGAACACGAGGTAGTAGTTGGCTGCTGGTGCCTGTGGCATGGCCGGAGGAGAATGCAAGGGAATGAAGCGTTCTGAGGCAACACGGTGAGGTGTATGAGAGGAATAATACTTGTTGCGGGGCCGTGTAAGTGTCACGATGATGGATGCGTGACGAGGGCGGCACGGCGGGGTCACAGCGACAGCTTGAGGGTGTGGAGGTGGCTGACGGGCTGCTGGGTTGATGGGGGTGAGGTGGTGGGAATCCGGACAATTTGGCCACGGACGATTTGGCCACGGACGATTTGGCCACGGGATGTCACCCTAGGACGTTTTGGCCACGGTGGGTAGGACATTTTGGCCACGGGAGAAAATACTAGGAATCTATTGCACTTAGTAGCTTGCTTATTAAGTAAAGGAAAAGATCTTTAGTCTGTTTTATTATCCAAAAAAGTTCTCTAATCTGTTCTGTTATTAAAAATGTACTAAAATTATTTAAAATTAAAAATAAGAACAAAATATTCATGAATGTATTTAAAAGGGCTACACATTTGGCTGACCACCTCTAAGGTTATGACTTATGCCACGAAGGAATTCTCCAATGGTCTTCTTGCCTTCGTTCAGGTCGAGTACAAGATTGTGGAGTCGTGTCTGCAATTCTTGATAATTTTTTAGGTTAGGTTAGGTTAGGTTAGGTTAGGTTAGGTTAGGTTAGGTAAACTGAAGCTTCACTCTTTTAATCTCAATCCCATAACACATTATGAACGCCTGTAAATTGAAGCTTCACTTCTGTCTCACTTAGAAAATATAATAAATACGAATATTAATAATAATTGTGAAAATATAATAAATACGAATATTAATAATAATTGTGAAAATATGTAAATAATACAAAATATAATATATATTACAGTAAATATGTTTCATGGCCAAAACGTCCACCTTGGGAAGTTCCCGTGGCCAAAACGTCCTACGGTGACATCCCGTGGCCAAATTGTCCGTGGGCAAATCATCCGTGGCCAAATCGTCCTACACCCGAGGTGGTGAGGTGGTCTGGGAAATACCTCACGTTCACAACAGCTCACAGGTGTTAGTAATTTTTCGTGTGACATTTTTCCGTCTTTAGAACAGATCATTGGAAGCTGACAGAACATTTAAAGTACAAATATAAGTCTCATTCCACATAATTCTAAAGCTAAGGGTTGCGGGAGAAAATTATGTGAAAACAAACACAAAACTAACACACAAGAAGAGAGAGAAGCACGAAGAAGAAAAAATATATAGAAATCATACGAAAAGTGATGCTTATAATTTTTTTTTTAACTTGAAGGAAATACAAAAATCTACTACTGGAGAGTGTGTGTGTGTGTGTGTGTGTGTGTGTGTGTGTGTGTGTGTGTGTGTGTGTGTGTGTGTGTGTGTGAGCAAATTACACAGTTTTATGTACCTTTACTATTATCTATTTTTTATTTTTACATCCATTGCAACATCATCATCACTCTCTTCCCCTTCATTCTCCTCCTTACTTCCCTCACCAGAGAGACTTTCCTCCTTTCCCGGCCATATGTCACACGTGTGGGCGGCAGCTGGGTGGGCGTGCATGCGGTCACCCACACCCACCACCCACCACCAGCACACACCCACACAGATGCACCTCTTCTCTCCCTATCATCTCTCTTTTTTTCCAAACCTTCTCCCTCCTCTACCTCTCTCTCGTTTTCTTTGACTATAGCTCCCTTTTTCTCTTTCTTATTTTACTTCTTTCATTTCACATTATCTTTAGTTACTTTTCATATTTTCTTCTTTCTTTCTTCTTTCATTTCGTACTTGTTTCCATTTTCTTTGTCTGTAGTTCTCTGTTTTTTTCTCTCTCATTATTTTCTTGTCTCACGTCCTTGTCTAACCCTCCCTCCCTCCCTCCCTCCCTCACACGTCATTTTCTTCTCTTCTCTCTCTCTCTCTCTCTCTCTCTCTCTCTCTCTCTCTCTCTCTCTCTCTCTCTCTCTCTCTCTCTCTCTCTCTCTCTCTCCACTCGCCAAACAGTAAGTAATTTCCATTCTTTCCGTAGACAGATGTTATAAGAAGTGGTTATTATATTTTCTCCTTGTCCGTGTGTGTGTGCGTGTGTGCGTATGTAGGAAGTGTTGGTGGTGGTGGTGGTGGTGGTGGTGGTGTTGGTGGTAGTGGTGGTAGTGATAATAGTAGTAGTAATAGTAGTAGTAGTAGTAGTAGTAGAGTCACGCAAAAAAATTTTTTCTTCTTCTTATTATTACTATTATCATTATTATTATTATTATTATTATTATTATTATTATTATTGTTATTATTTTCATTATTATCATTCTGCCGCAAGTCACATAGTCGAAGCAGCGAAGGATGGGAGCAAAGAAACACACACACACATACACACACACACACACACACAGAGGGAAGGAGCGAAGGAGGCAGAAAAAAGTCCGCATGAGTCACAGCGACGGGGAGGAAGGAAAGCCGCGGCGTGAGAGGCAACAGTCACCGCTGGGAAAGAAGGTAGAAAGTGGCTGTAAAGGTTTTTCCGCTACACTGTCAACTAATAATTATCCCAAACTAAAAAAAGTACGGTACATAAACACAGATGACCATTGTAATAAGCAGTAACCATTTGGGGTCCTGAGAGTTATGGTTCTCGCTTTCAGTTTATTTCTCCATGACTTTGGCACAACAAATACAAAACAAAATTAGTCAGGAGCCCGCGGAGTCCTAGGGTGGTGGCGGGCGGGTGCCGGGCGGAGAACGTCAAGAGCAAGGTAGGAACGGTGCTAGGGGAGTGTGGGCGTTGCGACGGGCTTAGGACCGGTAGGAGGGAGGAGCGCCGTATGCAGGGGCGGGCTGGTACACTGGGGCGGGCTTGTACTTCGGCTCAGGCTTGTACTTAGGTTCTGGTTTGTATTCAGGGTACTGTGCCTCACCCTCGTACGTCACTTGGGCCTCCAGACCGTCGCCGTTGTCCACGTAGGTGACGATCTGCTTGCGGCCGTCGGGGAGGTTCACGGTGTAGCTGCCCTCGGTCTTGTAGCCATCGCGGCTCTCGGAGTGGCCGAAGTTGGCACCGGAGTAGTCGTCAGACACTCCATAGTTGTACGTGTACTTGGGAGGAGCCTGTGTGGATGTTTGGGTAAGTTAAGATACTGGCAGACAGCCGCCAGACGCACAAAGGAGGACAGTCACCCTTCACACGCCGAGAGACAAGAGTGGGCGAGACAAAAAAAAAACTACCATGCTAGATGAATCTTGAGGGCACATGAGGCGGGACAAGAGTGGGACACAAATGACACCCTAGCGTTACGTCACGTGCTGTCATTAAGCACTCACCGTGGGGTACTCAGGAGCCTTGCCGTAGGAGGCCGGTGGAGAGTATCTCGGTGGTGGGGGTGGGGGAGGGGCGTATGGGTCGGGGGCGTGGTAGGAAGGGCGGCGGTCTGCCAGGGCACAAGCCGCCACACACGCCAAAACAATAACCTGTAGAAGAGCAAGACTGTGGTGGGCAGAGGCGACGCAGACAAGTTAAGCCTGGAGGGACCTTGAAAGCGACTCCACGGTGACAAAGAGTAAATGCAAAGGAGAGAAAGTCAAGTCTGTGGCAAACACAAGAGGAAAACACAGAAACATAGGGAGCAGAGATGAATGAGGACTGGGAGGGAGTGTAATTTAAGCCTGGAATATGAACTGGAGGGAAAAATGAGTGAGATCTGAAAAATAACAGAGTCGGGGACATAAAAAACAGAATAATGAGCCGCGCACATGACTGGGGAGGAGCGTAATAAGAACAGCAGGGTGTTGTGAGCACGGGGGGTTTGAGAGGGAAACTGGAGAGTGAGAACATAAGTGGAATGCTTGAGAGATACGAGAAGTGGAAAGAGGAGCAGGGAGGCGTGAGGTGGGACGTATCTGATGAGGGTACGAGGAGTGAAGGCACAGGATTCCATCAACAAAGGGAAGATGTAGTGAGGGATCATCAGTTGTGAAGAATATTGAACAGGAGATAAAACTAGTTAGATGGAAACATGAACATAAAACCCCAAGAGAAATACTGTTTAGAAGATTCTAAACGCCGCAACAAAGAAGCCATACGCCCTAAGATAAAGAACTAGTGAGTTTGAAAAGGACATGACACCAAAAGAAATGCATATTCAAACAAAATATAAAAAGAAAAAGCAGAAAATAAAAAGCCAAACGCATAAAAGACCAAAGACAGTTTTCCTTACAAGTTACTTAAGAATCTCTTGAAATAGTGCAATGTGGAGGATGAGCGAACGAAAAAATAAAAAAAGGAAGGAAGCTTGGTTGTTCAAGTGCTTAACCAATGAAAATGAACGAATGAGATAACGACTAACTCTCTTGCCTATAAGGTGAACAAAAGAGGGAGAGAAAAGTTAGTAGGAAGAAGAACTGTGCAGAGGTGCCGATGAATATGTAAGGCATTCATTTAACAAGTGAATACGCAATGCAATAAACTCAAGAATATCGAGAGTTGATGGCGGGAGATGCAGCAGTATGATGAAATGTATGAGGGTGAAGATGTGGTAGAATGAAAACCTTTTGAACTCACCCGGTGTAGAAGACATAAGAAATGAATAAATGGTTAAAAGTAAAGGTAAGATGACTGATAAAAACACACGAGGGAAGAACAAGACAGTCAGAAACATGAGGTGAAGAGCATGAATAAAAGAATATGCTGCCAGTGACGAGCGCATGAAGAGGAGAAAGGGAGAGCTTAAGAAAGGCAAGGGGAAAAATTAAATGAAATGAATACAAATTAAATACAGAAAAAGAAAGAGAGATTGGCTAAGTAACTGAGGAAAAGGAGCCAAGTAGGAGCAAAAGACTCGTGAGAAAGTAAAGAAGGAAGGAAGGAAGAAAGGAAATGAAGGGGCTGAGCGAAAAGTTAGTAAGGAAGGAAGGAAGGAAGGGAACCGAAAGGCAGAAAAACAATAAGTAAGTACGGAAGGAAGGAGGGAAGAAAAAATAAGGAAGATGGGAAGAAAAATGGTGAGTGAATAAGTTAGTAAGGAAGGAGTAAATGGAGTCGAAAGGTAGAAAAGCAAAAAGTGAGTGAGTGAGTGAGTGAGTGAGTGAGTGAGTGAATGAGTTTATACCTTGAGAGACATGTCGGGGTTGCGCAGCTCGAGGGAAGGAGTGCCGCAGTGAGGGTGCCCGCTGCTTATATAGTAAACTTGTCGCCCGTACCTTCACTTTCCGCCCGCCCTCACCCCCTCCCCCACTGCCAAGGTCACCGGTGAGAGAGAGAGAGAGAGAGAGGAAAGGACGTGGAATTCAAGGAAAGAGGAGAAGGAAACAAACGGACAGACAAACACACACACACACACACACACACACACACACACACACACACACACACACACACACACACACACACACACACACACACACACACACACACACACACAAACACACACACACACACACACACACACATACATACACACACACATGAGATTAGCGACAATGAGAAGGAGGAGGAGGAGGAGGGGTGAGGAAAGCTTTGCAACAAGACAGAGAGGATGAGATGGGAGGGGAAGACGATGTAGAAGAGGAGAAGGGGAAGGAAGGGAAAGGAAGGAAGAGGCGGCGTTTCTCTCCCGGTGCCTGCCAGCCTCCTTCATCATGGTGCCTTCCCCCTTCTTCACCCCTCACCCTCGCTTCGGCCAGGTAACGCCTCCCCGGCCCCTAATTATAGTGGCAGGCGTGCCCAGGTGAGGTTCCCGTGAGAGAAACGCTTTGTCTACCTGTTCCTCATCCTATTGTCTTCTCCTCACATTGTTTTTAATAGATTTTTCACTTGCCAGCCTTTTTCACTAACGATCGACTCTGGCCTAGTTAGTTTTACTGAATTCTTTTTTCTTTTTCTCTTTTTTTTTTCTTTTGTCAGGTCGTCCCTCGTCTTATTGTTTTTACTTCATGATATTTTATCTTTAACTTATCAGCTTTTTTTTATTAATGATCTACGCTGACCTAGTTAGTTTTATTTTTCTTCTATTTTTTATTTATTTTTTTTCGTCTAGCTGTTCCTCATTTTATTGTTTGAGTATCACATTGTTTTTATCTTTAACTTGTCAGTATCTTAATTAACGATATATGACGGCTTGGCTATGTTTTGTTTTATTTTTATTTATTTTTTATATGCAAATGGTGTCATCGTTTGTATAGCTATTTTTTATCATGTTCTTTTGATTTTGCGGTGATATCATGTTACAATTTTCAACTTATTTTTCCTCCTTTCTATAATTCCATGTGGTGTTATCTTTCTTCATGCTGTTTTTCATCCTGTCATTTTAGAATTATTTTCATTCTTTTCATCCTGTCATCTTTTTATTAGTATTCTTTAGCGGACACGTTATTCTGCCATCATTTCTCTTGTTACTTGCGATACGACGCTTTATTTTCATTATATTTTCATCCCATTATCAATACCATACCTCAATTAATACTTATCGACACTCCCTTGTCACCCCGTCACCACGTGGCTTTCTTACTACCTCGCCCTTGTCACGCTATCACCGTCTGCCTATCAGCACTCTCTTGCCATGCCGTTACCGCCACCACACAAGGCCTACCTACCACCGCACCCTTGGCCTCAGGTACCGCACCCCCAACCCCACATGGCACCGCGTGGGAAGTTTCCTAACCGGTGGTGCTGAAATCGGCGTGAGGGATGCCGGGAGAGGGAAGAGGAGACCGCTTCTGCTGGGGTGGCCTGAAATGGACAGGCAACAGAGAGACGAGATTGAAGGAGGTTGCTCATTTCCCTGTTGTGAATTCATGCTTTTCTTTAAGAGTAACAAGGCTGGATAAAATCAGTAACGTAAACATCAGAGAGAGAGGCACGACACATGTACGTCGGTTTGGGAACAAAGGTAGAGAGGCGAGGCTGAGGTGGTCTGCTCGTATCAAAAAGAGAGATGAGGAGTACGTCGAGAAGAGGACAAGGATGTACAAAATCAGTAACGTATACATCAGTGACACAACACATGTACGCCGGTTTAGGGACCAAGCTAAAGAGGCAAGACTGAGCTGGTTTAGGCACGTCAAGAAGAGAGACGAGGAATTCGTGGGAAGGAGGATGCTGGAGATGGATCTACCCGCAGGAGAAGGAGAGGAAGACCTAAGAGAAGGAAGAGGAGGAGGAGGAATATGGTCTGCTTTCCTTACACATACAACACCACCATTACGCAGCTGTGGTGGTGGTGATGGTGGTGGTGGTGATTTTGCTAGTGGTGACAACGGATCTCGCATCGCTATCACGCTACGCTGGCTTGAAAGTGTGTATGTGTGTGTGTGTGTGTGTGTGTGTGTATGTGTGTGTGTGTGTGTGTGTGTGTGTGTGTGTGTGTGTGTGTGTGTGTGTGTGTGTACCTAAACTTTTGTCGCATTTCATTTCCTTTACATTCACCACGAGTCTTCCCATTTCATTACGCATTTTTCACTACGTATTTTTGCATATTTTTTCCCTCCCTCAGCACATGCAACACTCCACCGTCAAAAGTGAGGCTTCCCCCAGCGTTACTCAGGCCGCACCGTGAGAGTTACCCACCAATTACATGTTCGTTCTGTATCATTTAGCGTGGCCCGCCTCGGAAGCCGCGACGCGTTTCCACACTCATGAAAGTTGCCCCCTAAGCACCGGCACGCCCTCGACACGGTCACCAGGGAAGGTCACGTTAGTAAATACTCTGTTTTCTAGTACTCTACACCCATGACATCTACTAGTTACCGTGACACACCCCGCTACTTAAGCCACGCCCTGCACACCCTACATGTAAACAGGCTTGTGGATCACTAGAGGACTTTAGGCCCGTATTCTGAAACGATTTGCTCTCTCATCACGACTATTTTCAAAGACCACAGAGGTGATTTGTCGGGCTTTCAAGAGTGCTTCTCCCATTAACAATATAAGAATTCTGTTGATCTGTGACTCAAACTATAAAAACACCCTTAAATACCCGTGCAACTTCAAGTAGATTCTTTTGAATGCAGTGGAAGTGCGGCGCAGGAGTGTTTCAGAATATGATCCTCAGGAAGAAAGTGGTATGATATGAGCTTCAAGGAGAGTTTGGATGGATTTATGGATGGTAGTGACAGATGGTAAGTGTTAAGTATATGGGAGGTATCACTTCTCAAATAAAAAAAAAATAAATAAAAAATAAAAACTGGTGCATGTTTGAAGTATTTCTGAAGGACACCACGGAGTTCAGTTGAAGGAAAGAACAAGTATTTCAGACCTTTAAATACCTGTAGGTCTATTTTTGCTCATTAGGATCACCTAATAACCACTCTGATAAGTAACAAGTCATACCATCATTAGCATCCACAGGGTCAAGTGCTCGGAAGTTGCCTCGTGTAGGTCAACTGGCCTCTCGCAGCCTCCCTATTTTCTCTTTTTCTTTCCTCTATTTTTTTTTTTTTTTTTTTTTTTGTTCTTGCATCCGCCCCACCCATACAGCCACAGGCACTTGACCAGACGCCTCTACACCAGCCCCAAATGACTGCCTTGTGCTGTGTAGGCTTGCTCTCCCTCATGCCTGGCTCTCCTCGACACTTCACTAGCAGGCCCGCCACAGCCCGGCCCCGACACGCCACGCCTCTGCACTCCGCTGCTCGCCAAACACTTGCCCTCCGGCTCAACTATATACTGTAGTATGGTGTGTTTAAGGTATTTCTTTCTTTCTTGCTTACTTTTATTCTTTTCTTCGTCTTTCTTTTTCTTCTACGTATGTTGTAATTTCGGTCTCTCCAACATTTTCGTTACCAAGTAAGAGTGTGTATCTGTCATGTCCTCTCTCCTTCCTCGTGCGTTTCTTAGAGAGATCACATGAAAATCAGCTACTTTTGCTTCCTTTGTGTTGGTAAAGTTACGTAGATTGGATTAAACTAGACTAAGTTAGCTAATGTTATGACAGGATAGGTAAGGTTACATTAGATAAAGAAACCTAATTCAAACTCAGCACAGCCTTTCCTCTCCTATATACCTATCTAGAATCGCTGATCATTTTCAGACGTTTCACTCACTGGGCATAAAGCTCTGTTGATGTTTTGAAATTTGAGTGATACCAAAGAATCTTCACAATTTAATATCAATAAAAAAAAATATAAGAAAAGATAAAAGCATCGTGTATGGCAAGTCAGAGAGAGAGAGAGAGAGAGAGAGAGAGAGAGAGAGAGAGAGAGAGAGAGAGAGAGAGCACTAAGGCAGCTATCATGAGGTCACGATGTCTTGCAGTCGTCGATTACCATTAACCTACCATTACCTCCACCCATGCGTGATGTAACTCGAGGAGGAGAAAGAAGAGGAGGAGGATAGAAAGGAAACAACAGTAGTAACAACAGTAATAGTAGTAATAGTAGTAGCAGTAGTAGTAGTAGTAGTAGTAGTAGTAGTAGTAGTAGTAGTAGTAGTAGTACAAGAAGATCCACAAGTAAAAAAAAAAGTATAAGCGAACAATAAGAACAACAACAAAGAACCAACGAACAGAACCAAACAAAACAAGAAGAATAAGAAGGAGGATTATAGAGGAGGAGGTGGAGGAGGAGAAAATGCAGAAAAGAAAGGAACAGACGTAATAGAAGCAACAAAAAACAACAACAAAATAAAATAGGAAATAATAGAGAAGATAACTATAGAGGAGGAGGAAGGAGGAAAAGGAGGAAGAGGAGAAGGAGGAGGAGGAAGAGAAAGAGGAGGAGGAGGAGGAGGAGGAGGAGGAGGAGATGCAGAGAGGAGACAAGGCGGTGGGAAGAGAGGAAAATGAAGGGGAGGTAAGGGAGGGAGTTAGGTAACGGGGTCACAGATCAGTGTATTCCCCCCCTTCCTTTCTCCCTCCGTCACAATCACCACCCCCTCCTCCTCCTCCTCCTCCTCCTCCTCCTCCTCCTCCTCTTCCTCGTCCTCTTCGTCCTCCTCTCCTTCCTCTTCTTCCTCCTCCGTCAGTACCTCCTCCCATCATATAAACATAGTCATTTCTTTTCTTTTTCAATTATTATTGTTATTGCCGACCTATTGAGAGAGAGAGAGAGAGAGAGCAGTCGCTTGCAACATGATAGCATTTGTTTTTATATCTACTCGAGGAAAGACGATCCATGAAAGAATGCGCTTTCTTTGAGTCTGCCTGAGAATATCTGTCTTACGTCTTCCCTTACTCGTCTTCTCAACTCTTTGTGGTAGCAGCAGTAGTAGTAGTAATAGTAGTAGTAGTAGTAGTAGTAGTAGTAGTAGTAGTAGTAGTAGTAGTAGTAGTAGTAGTAGTTATTGTTGTTGTAGTAGTAGTGGTAGTAGAATAGTATATGTAGTAGAAGTAGTAGTAGTAGTAGTAGTAGTAGTAGTAGTAGTAGTAGTAGTAGTAGTAGTAGTAGTAGTAGTAGCAGCAGCAGCAGTAGCAGCAGTAGCAGCAGCAGTAGTAGTGTTGTAACCGTATCGCTATCACCACCACCACCACTACCACTACCACCATTACTGCCAGCTCTTTATCTACACCACACGGTTCTCGGTCACCCCACAAGGAAGCATCACCGCACACGCTGTCCTGCACCAAGGAAGGAGGAACTGAAGGCAAGAAGTGTTTTACCGCATTGCTCGCACGCTGCATGTGAGGACAAGGTTGTACGGGGGGATGGGAACATTCCTCTTAGAGCTAGTACGAATAAAAATTAACTATAAAAGGAGTGTATTGTTAGTTTTATATAAGTATTTGGTTTGTCTTTTTTTCTGTATGTTATTTATAGTTTTCTTTTTCACGGTTTAGCTTGTAATGGAAAGGTAATATTCTCTCTCTCTCTCTCTCTCTCTCTCTCTCTCTCTCTCTCTCTCTCTCTCTCTCAGGGCGTGGCGGGGAGTGAGTGAGGGGACGACCACAGTAATTGCCACACACAACAATTATCTCCCTCGTCTGCCCTCATCACTTCCCTCGCTAACAACTCCTATCTTGACTCTACTCACCTCCTTTCACACACACACACACACATACTGCATTTCATATATATTACTTTTCCATCGTTTCGTCGCTTTCTTTATTTCTTTTTTCTTTCTCAATCAAGCAAACAGTCAATCCAGTTAATGTCATCCCGTCCAACCTCCGTCACCCTTCACTCAACAATAGACAGATGAATGTTGGAGTTGACGGTAGTGAGTTGACAGGTAACTTACTAATGGACTGAGATAGACAGGTTAGGCTAGGCAATAGACTGATCGGTACACATGCATTTAGATATACAAACAGACAGATGGACATGCTAGTTATTTACATGGAGAGAAAGAGAGGGAAGGAAGGAAGGAAGGAATGAGATACATACAGACAGATAAACAAGCAACAATACACACACATTTAAACACACATATGTACACTAATCAGTTAAACAACATAACTACTTAGTATATGATATAATTTCCTAATCCAATTCTGAATGCTCTTTTATCGCTCATCATCAGTTCTAATTAGTTTTTCTTCCTCTACACACACACACACACACACATACACACGCGTCACACACACACACACACACGTCACAGCCAATCACGCAGAGTAGCAGACTTCGCAACTCGCAGCCAACAACAAGCTCAAGCCGGATTCCATTTCATTCACTCTTGTTTAAATGATTCATACTTTTTTCTCTGTACGTGTGTGTGTGTGTGTGTGTGTGTGTGTGTGTGTGTGTGTGTGTGTGTTCTCTCTCTCTCTCTCTCTCTCTCTCTCTCTCTCTCTCTCTCTCTCTCTCTCTCTCTCTCTCTCTCTCTCTCACGAAGGGGAAGTCTTGCCTGACAAACTTGTTAAGTTTTTACAGTAAGGTGTACGAGGCAGTAGATAATGGTGATAGTTATGATATCTTATATCTGGACTTTAGTAAAGCATTCGACAAGGTGCCCCATCAAAGGCTCCTGAGAAAGGTTAGGGCGCACGGGATAGATGGGAAGGTGTTAGGTTGGATAGGGTCATGGCTTGGTAACAGGCGACAGAGAGTGCTAATAAACGGCTCGAAATCCGAATGGGGTCATGTCATTAGTGGGGTGCCACAGGGATCAGTATTAGGGCCATTATTATTTCTAATATATATCAATGACTTGGATAGTGGAATTAGTAGCGATGTTAGTAAATTTGCGGATGACACAAAGATAGGTAGATTAATTAGGTCAGAAGCGGATGCCATCGCCTTGCAGACAGACTTAGATAGAATGAATGAATGGACGGATAGATGGCAAATGCAATTTAATATCAGTAAATGCAAAGTGCTTAGCGTAGGTAGAGGAAACCCACACAATAGGTACACATTAAACACCCAAACTCTGGTAGGTACAGGGTACGAGAAAGATTTAGGAGTTATAGTTAGCTCTGAACTCCGTCTAGGGAAACAATGCATAGAAGCCAGAAACAAGGCAAATAGGGTACTAGGATTCATTTTTAGGAGTGTTAAAAGTAGAAGGCCGGAAGTAATATTAAAGTTATACTTGGCGCTGGTCAGACCTCATCTAGACTACGCTGTGCAGTTCTGGTCCCCACATTACAGGAAAGATATAGGTCTATTAGAATCAGTACTCGTACAGAGGAGAATGACTAAAAGGATACAGGGGATGAGGAGTATTCCTTACGAAGCGAGGTTGAAGCGGTTAAATTTACATTCTCTAGAGAGACGTAGGTTAAGAGGGGACCTGATAGAAGTCTTTAAGTGGTATAAGGGTTATAACAAGGGAGATGTAAGCAAAATTCTTAGGATC
>NC_087159.1:102500-105000 GCF_035594125.1 Scylla paramamosain | reverse complement strand
GGCATATTATGAGAAGGAAGGAGTGGGAGGCTGCGGTGAGTCTAGTATCCTTGGGGTAAATTTTATTTCATCTGGACAAACTTCTCTGAAAAAAATTTCTAAAGACGCGGCTTATGTCACTCGCTAAAGGTGTAGTTATCGCTGCCAGAAAGCCGAACATGTCCAAGGTTACCAATAATGTCCATCGAATATTTGGCGAGTTTGACAATAGCTTGGAAAGAAATGCCGCGTCACGACGATAGCGAGCGATTGAGCGGGCAGCTGGCGAATAATTTAGTTCAACTGACGACTGCGTTGGTGCACGTGCTTGTTGTGGCGCTTTGTGCTGCTCAGCCTTCTGTGGATCATTCGTGTAAAATGGACCCAAACTAGCATGACAGAAGAATAATTGAATATTAACCCTTCTTGATGCTGCATGAAGTTAACTAGTCATATGAAGAGTTTCCTGCCTATCCACTTTTGTACCCGTGCTTTTTTTTTCCTCTTTTTTTTTTGGGTGGGGAGAAGGAGAGGAGAAAAGATGTGCTGTTTTCTATCAGCAAGAAATGCTTGCAAGTCATCATCATTCACCATCCTCACTATCATGGTCAGACACAGCACCACCACTATCATGGTCAGACACAAGCACCACCACAACTGCCGCCGCCACCACCACTACCACCACCGCCGCCGCCGCCTCATTACCAGAGACCACACGCCCAGAAGGAAAAGGAGAAACCATTACTCCAGCAGATGACTTAGTTCTGAGAGAGAGAGAGAGAGAGAGAGAGAGAGAGAGAGAGAGAGAGAGAGAGAGAGAGAGAGAGAGAGAGAGAGAGAGAGAGAGAGAGAGAGAGAGAGAGAGAGAGAGAGAGAGAGAGAGAGAGAGAGAGAGAGAGAGAGAGAGAGAGAGAGAGAGAGAGAAGCAAACAGACAGAAATAATAACAAAATATGAAAATAAGCGACACAGAGGAAAAACAAGACCATCACCAACACCACCATCACCATCACCATCACCACCACCATCACCACCTACCCTGACACACTGGCAGAAACACTTGCGGCCTCACCAGACACACGGATTTCTCTTACTAGATCAGCCACAAAAATGTTCTCTCAAGAATAATTTTGCCGCTAGAGACGCCATCCGCACACCATTCCTGCACACCCCTCGCCACTCTAAATATCGCGGCTACTGAGTTAATGTAAGGGTGTTCATGAGAGGCAGGGTTGTGTTACATATGTGTGGTTTTGTATCATGGAAGCTTCTCCACGCTTGACTCAGTACAGTGCGGGTTAACAAGAATGAGTCAGAGGGAATGTAAATTACGTGTAGTTACATTTACCTATAGATACAAATTAGCATTTCAAAGACAAGCAGAAACATAAATAATAAACTATAGATAAAATTAACTAATTCATAAAATAAATAACTAAAATATTCCTTCTGTCATTTCCTTATTTTGTGGGGACAGAATATGGTCCTGGGGAGAGATACTTGACCCTCTGCCTTCAGTCACTTTCCGCTACGCACAATGTTCGTGGAAAAATATTCTTTATCCTTATATTTTAATGAAAACATATGTTGAACCCCTGGAGGGACTCGAACCCCCCAATCCCTGGCTTAGGAGGCCAATGCCTTATCCATTAGGCCACATGGGCTGCTTGCTATGGAAGATTAGAAAGATGAATCCAATTATAACAGTATTAATAACAGTATATGGCAAGCATGTATTTCTTTTTATGAGACACAACTATTACTACATAAGAAGAAGGAAATGAATAACAAGAACAAGGGAAAAAAGAACAAGAACAACAAGAAGACACGTACACACACACACACATACACAAATCAGTCACTCTTACCACACCCATCGCGACTCCCGCACCACACTGCCTACATTACATTCCATTCCATTACACTAATCACAATTGCTGCTATTACGCGAACGGTTCAGTTTGCACCACTACATGAATGCTCTTGTTCCATCACCATTACACCACCACCACCACCACCACCATCTTTACGTCACGCACCATCAGCGGATCACCAAAGCACCGCCTCACACTCCCAGCGGGTCACAGGGCGCGCGGCTGGTGAGAGGTTAACTAATCTTATTGCATTCTATCACCACAACAACGCTGCAATTGTTCCGAGAGACGCCGCCCTTCCCCGTGCCCTCTGTCTCACCTGTTTGACTTGAGAGAGAATAGTAAGGGAAGAGAACGGCAACACTCGGCTCCACTCTCTCGCCTGCCAGCATGTAATTACAATGTTACGGTTTGTTGAGTTAGAGGACATCACTTATCTCTGTTGTAAGGATTTCATGCAGGAGTTCACTCATTCCAAGCGGTGAGATTTGTGATTAGTGCTTATGTAATTGTACGTGTGTGTGTGTGTGTGTATGTGTGTGTGTGTGTGTGTGTGTGTGTGTGTGTGTGTGTGTGTGTGTGTGTGTGTGTGTGTGTGTGTGTGTGTGTGTGTGTGTGTGTGTGTGTGTAACGTGACAGAAAAAATAT
>NC_087159.1:62500-100000 GCF_035594125.1 Scylla paramamosain | reverse complement strand
TCTTCTGTTTTTTTTTTTTTTTCAGTGCTGTATGACCCTTTGTTGCGGCATCTTAACCCTTTCATTGTTGGTCAGTCTTTTCCATAATCATCTACGACTTATTTGTTGTACTACAGTCTTTTAAAAACGTATTTTTGTAGATTAGATAAGACTAGATTACTCTCATATAATTTTTTTTTCTTTGTATTCATCCAAGCAATTTATTACAGTGATTTGAAAAGACGGTCACAGCCAGTCACGTGTTCCCCCACTAGGAAAGACACTCACCCGACCAAAGTATCTGGTGTTTTATGAGTCATTGGTGAACAATGCATCTCATTCCTTTTTTTTTTTTTTTTTTTGTTAGGTTTGCTAAGTGGGGAAGCCCTCATCACTAGTGCCTGACTCCCTCGTGAGACTCACATACATACATAGCAATCAAAGTATCAGGTACAGGTACGTTCATCTATTTTTGCCTGATTCTTGGATGCTCCGTTACTTCTAAGACTTAAACCTTAAAGATAAAATAAAAATTTAATTAAAAAAGAGTAAAAAAAAAATAATAATATAAAAAGGAAGAAAAAATATCAGAAATATTCTTCAAGCATGTGAGGCAAATCGACATAGTTGTTTTAGATCCGTGGTCATCACCCTCCTGTATCTACAACGCGACGTTTGCCTTCACATGTACAAACAAAAGCGTCAAGAAAAACCATGAAAGGTTCACGATGCCATCCATCACAACACAGCCGCGGGCGTCTTTTCTCTTGTGTGTGCAGGAGCGAGCGGACCCTCAGTGCCTCTCAGGAACACTTAAGTGCCTTTTTAGTGTCGGTAAAGAGTGATTAGAGGGAGTAACAAAACCATTATAACTCGCACTTCACAGATTACCCAAGGTACTGGTATTGTTGTCGTTCTTCATTCACCAAGCTCTGTGCATGTTCAATCTCTCCATTCGCTTATAACTGACATTCTTATCATCCCCTCCAGATCCCTCCTAAACTGCCATTCCTCATTTCCCAAACTCTGTACGTATGTGTAATCCCTTCATTGCCTTACAGCTGACACCATTATCACTTTTATCGCCCCCTCCAGGTCACCCTTAGGTGCTGGTGTCCTTGTCATTCTTCATCTGCCAAGTTGAATGCAATGTAATCACTTCATTCCCTCACATTTGACACTCTTATCACTCTTATCATCCCCTGCAGATCCCGCCTAATTACACCTATGACTACGGCGTGACTGACCACTACTCCGGCGCCAACTTCGGCCACACGGAGAGCCGCGAGGGGTACAAGACCGAGGGCAGGTACACTGTGGACCTCCCCGATGGCCGCAAACAGATCGTCACCTACGTGGACAAGGGCGACGGCCTGGAGGCTGAGGTGATCTACGAGGGTGAGGCCAAGTACCCTGTGTACAAGCCTGAGCTCAGTTACAAGCCTGCTCCTGTATACAAGCCTGTCCCTGTGTACAAGTCACCTCCCGTCTACAAGCCTCTCTATTCAAAGCCATCTGTGTATTATACTTAGAGTCCTATTTCCTTCCTTCTGCCAGCCACATACTACTGGGAAAACTCTAACTTGGTATAAGCCTGAGTGATGAAAACGCAAAACTGTGTGTGTGTGTGTGTGTGTGTGTGTGTGTGTGTGTGTGTGTGTGTGTGTGTGTGTGTGTGTGTGTGTGTGTGTGTGTGTCAGACTTCCTTTTACCTAAGAATCAACACTTTTCCATGCTATCAAAATACTTCATCAGTTTTCCGTTTTTTTTTTTTTTTCATGGATTTCTTATATGAGTTTAGAGTTTTCCCAATAGTACTTTCGCCCCGCTGTGCCCTGTTGTGTCCCGCTCATGCCACGCCTCAGCACTGCCTCCCGCCGCCCTGCTTCATCCCCTCCATGCTGGTGGTTCCCTTAGAACCGTTCATTAGGTCGTAGTGATGTCATACCTCTCAGGAAGCTTTGAAATTCACATGAGCCGTTCTAGATTTAGTAAAGATGTTTATGTTTTCTCTTGTTCTCATTGCTCATCCACCAACTCAAGCTATGGTATCCGTCTGTCAGATTACGTAATAAATTTTACTAAGTAGTCCATGTTCATTTATCATTTTCCTGGTATGGTATTTGTGTTTGTATAGCAACACACACACACACACACACACACACACACACACACACACACACACACACACACACACACACACACACACACACACACACGCACACACACACACACACGCACACACACACACACACACACACAGGCACGCAAGCAAACAAGTCTTGGTCACTCAGAAATAAGTGTTCCCACAACCACTGCCTGCACTCCACGCCCAGCACAGCACGAGGTAGCCGTGACCACTTAGGAGGCCGCTGATGTGTGTTAACCGGACGGCGAATGAAAGGAAAAGGAGAGGGAAGGGATTTGTGAGGGTAAGAGAGGGTTTGTGGGTTTTTGCAAGGCCCCTCGCCGCTCCTGGAGGGGAAAGTATGGGTTGGTCCGTATATAAGATGGTCGAGAGGAGTGAGCTGCCATCAGTCTCTCAATATGTCTCTCAGGGTAAGACGACAATGGCTAGTGAGGACAGCAACAGTTACTAACTGGAGTCTTGTCTTGTGTCTGCCTCAACCAGCACCTCCTCTCGGCCTGATACATTAAGCTGCTCATGGATTTACTGAAATGAACTTGTGTTATTACAGCTCCGTAACATGTTGTTCTTACATGACTATTTACAACTGCTCATTACTCATCTCTTCTCGCAGGTTATGCTCGCAGCCTGCCTGGTGGTGGTGGCCCTCGCTGAACACCCCTCCCAGTACCCGCCTCCTCCCCCTGCCTACGGCCACCCCGCCCCGCCCAAGCATCCTGAAGTAAGTTTTCGCCAGTGTTGACATATTTAACATGATTTCCTTGGCAGTTAATGCACATAAAATTACATACTAGAGTGGTAGGTGAGTTAAATGGAGTGGTGGATGCATGGATCAAACTCAGTAATCAAGTTGTTAGTGCTGAATCATTAGGGAGCTTTGGATGAGGATGATAGGAGGGAGTAGATAGACATATTTCATACAGGGACCGCCACGTGTAGGCTTAAAGGCTTCTTGCAGCCTCCCCTTATTTTTCCTTCTTATGTGCTTCAAAACGTTTCGACTATAACGTGTCCTCATCACCTCCAAACAGTCTCCTCCCAAGTACACGTACAACTATGGAGTGGCCGACGACTACTCCGGCACTAACTTCGGCCACTCCGAGAGCCGCGATGGCTACAAGACCGAGGGCAGCTACACCGTGAACCTCCCCGACGGCCGCAAGCAGATCGTCACCTACGTGGACAACGGCGACGGTCTGGAGGCACAAGTGACATACGAGGGTGAGGCACAGTACCCTGATCACCCCCAGCCAGCCTACCCCGCCCCACACCCAGCTGAGCCCACGCACCCTGAAGCATAAACACGCTCGACGTTGCTCCGCCCCTCCCTGCTCTACGTAGGAAGGCCAGACAGAAGCACCGACTGTCCTCGCAGATCCTTCCCTCTCAGCACCAGATTCCCGTCAGCTCACGTAACGCATCTTGTTCCCTCTAGCAATGTTTAACAGTGCACTTGTAACCCATTTATTTATTGTCCATGGAAAGCAATAAACAAAGTCTTTTATTTGCATTTTTTCTTATTTTTTCTCCCTGCGTATCGTAAAAGGCGACTGAAGGGGATGAAGAGAGAGGGGGGAGGGCTAGAGATCCTATCCTTTTTTATTAGTATTCCTCCAATGCATGACGTCTTATCTCACCTGTCCCAGTTTCTGTATATCGTCTTGATGTGATGGTGGTGGTGGTGGTGGTAGTAGTAGTAGTAGTAGTAGTAGTAGTAGTAGTAGTAGTAGTAGTATCAACATCACCACCACCACCACTATCACCACCATCATCATCATTACCATCATCACCACAACCATTACTAAGCAATACAGACAGTCGATCTACGTTGGGGTGTGTAGGGTTTGGGTTTCCGTGTACAGAAGGCGAGCGCGCTGTCTTAGTCCTTTGTTGTCTGTCACGTTTCTCTCGGCGCCGCACAGTGAAAGCCATGCATAAAGGAAATGATAAAAAGATAAAGAAAAATTAGATGGTTTGGTCACGTAGTAAGAAGAGAAGACCTGGAACCGATTAAAGAATTCTGAAGTTTTGTGGAGCAGAGTTGTGAAATATTGTCTGCTGCTGAATTACTGACGTGTCCTTAAGCTTCACTTATATTGTAATAGCACGTTTTTCTTGATTTCTATCCTGGTGTTCTAGAGTGTATGGTGTCTTATATAGGGAACAGTGAGAAAGGACCTTCACTCCTCTCCCTGAGGTTCAGTGGCTGATGTCTCTTCTTATTTTTTTTCTTCTCCCTCGTCACTCGGTCAAGGAAACAGAGTCGCCCCCTTTAAAAGATAAAACCCCTCTGTAACCTGGCTTTGGTCTGTATGACATCAAATCGCTCCACTCCCTCCTTTATCCACTCTTTAAATTCCCTTATACTCTTTACCCAATCTTAATAACCCTAGGAACACTTCAGCAATATAATATCTGAAGAGTCTTCTCTGGAATCAACTCAGACAGGTTGGAATTACTTGAATCGCGCTGACACACCTTCTCCTCACACTCCGTCTCTTAAACGTCCCTTAAATTCCCCTATACTCTTTACCCAAGCTTATTAACCCCACAGATACTTTCTTACTACAATATCTTAAGTCTAATACGTAATCATATCAGAGGCTGGAATTGTTTGAATTTCGCGCGAAAACATCCGCTCTTCAAACCATCTAAATTGTGTTATACTCCTTATCCAAGCCTACTAACCCTAGGAACACTTCAGAACTACAATATCTTAATAGTATAGTGCGGAATCATGCCTTTACACGCTTCAGTTACGCTCTAATAAACTCCTTTCAATAGCGAGAAAATATGAGCTGTCAAGTGAATGGCATCTACCATCACCATGACAACGGGTCGTGAATAGCCAATCCCAGCCCGCCATTTCATCCGGGACCTCAAGATGACCACACTGATACAATATAGTTTAATTTCCAGCCAAGATCAGAGTTAACCGAGACATATATGATGGATAAAAAGCTCTTAAAAATATGGGTGTTCCGAGGAAAGTATACCACTAGGGAATGTGGGTTACATTAGTAATGGAGGAATATTTTGACAGCAGACGAAACTAAAGGTACAGTTACTAGTTAGTGTTTTTGTGTGTATGTATGTGTGTGTGTGTGTCGTGGAGGAGTGTTCTGTGCCTGTCCATGTGGCTGTATGATGAACCAAGCGTGAGTATTCAGCATTTGACTAAACACACTCACGCAGAGACTGTCCCTTTAAACCTTCGTCCCTTTAAACCGTACCCAAATAAACGCTTTCGATTCGCGTAGGCAGACCAGGCTAGCTCTCTCTGACCGGGCCATGTTACGTATTTTTAGTCATATGCTCCTATTGAGAGTAACCCGCCGGCTAGGGAGTCTGGGAGTAGGCTTGGAGTGTTAACTGGTTATTTAACAGAGTAGAAGATGAGAGAGAGACTGGGATGTGTGATGGATGAGTGACAGGGAGAAGAAGGGTGTAATCTGTTTGACGTAAGGGTGACAGGCTGTGTGCGTCCGTGTGTACATGTATGTGGGTGGGTGTGGGTGACTGGGTGTGTGTGGTGGGTCAGTGTCCGTATGTATGTGTGTATTACCCTTGTGAGACCCGTTCTGTGTGTGTGTGTGTGTGTGTGTGTGTAGGGAGGGAGAGACACGTGAGTAAAGAAGGGAGGATGGGGGTCAGGAAAGAGGAGGAGGAGGAAGAGGGCTGACTGGGTAGAGCTCTTAAAGATAGTATTCAGAAATTACGTGTTTTCTTGACGGCTTCGCTGAGTCACTGTGTTAGGGAAGAGGAAGAGGAGGAGGATGAGGATATAAAAGTGATGTAAGCATAGGTAGGTTTTAAGTTAGTGTCGGTAAGGTTTAGGTGAGGTTAGTTAAGAATAGGTGATGTTAGGTTAGGCCACGTAAGTTGAAGTGTGTTAGATTGTAAGGTTAAGTAAGGTTTGGCTGTGTAAAAGATGAGGTGAGGTTAGGTTAAGATAGTGTGTTAGGTTAGGTAAGTTAAGGATAGGTTAGACTAGCATAGTTTAGGTTATATTAGATGAATTTACATTAACTTGCATAGGTTAGATTAGATTAGATTAAAGTAAGATTTGGATGACATAGGTTACGTTAGATCATGTTAAGTTATAGCAGATTAATTAGGTTAGTTAAGGTAATTGAGTTAGCAAAGGTTGCATTAGGTTAAACTAGCATAAGTGAAGAAGTTAAGTTAGATTAGGTGAGGAATGAGTAGGTTAGATGAGAGGAGGTGAGGTTAGGTTAGATTAGGTGAGGTGAGGTGAGGTTTGGTTAGATTATGTTAGGTGAGGTTAGGTTAGATTATTTTAGGTGAGGTTAAGTTAGATTAGGTGAGATAAGTTTTGGTTAGATTAGGTTAGGTGAGGTGAGGTTTGGTTAGATTAGGTTAGGTGAGATGAGGTAAGGTTAGGTTAGGTTAGGTGAGATGAGGTTTGGTTAGATTATGTTAGGTGAGGTGAGGTTTGGTTAGGTTAGGTGAGATGAGGTTTGGTTAGATTAGGTTAGGTGAGATGAGGTTTGGTTAGATTAGGTTAGGTGAGGTGAGGTTTGGTTAGATTAGGTTAGGTGAGGTGAGGTTTGGTTAGATTAGGTTAGGTGAGATGAGGTTTGGTTAGATTAGGTTAGGTGAGATGAGGTTTGGTTAGATTAGGTGAGGTGAGGTTTGGTTAGATTACATTAGGTGAGGTTAGGTTAGTTTAGGTGAGGTGAGGTTTGGTTAGATTATGTTAGGTGAGGTTAGATTAGATTATTTTAGGTGAGGTTAGGTTAGATTAGGTGAGATAAGGTTTGGTTAGATTAGGTTAGGTGAGGTGAGGTTTGGTTAGATTAGGTTAGGTGAGGTGAGGTTTGGTTAGATTAGGTTAGGTGAGGTGAGGTTTGGTTAGATTACATTAGTTTAGGTTAGGTTAGGTTAGGTGAGGTGAGGTTTGGTTAGATTAGGTTAGGTGAGGTTTGGTTAGATTAGGTTAGGTGAGATGAGGTTTGGTTAGATTACATTAGGTTAGGTTAGGTTAGGTGAGGTGAGATTAAGTTAGGTTACAGTGAGGCATCTTGAAGTCATGAGAGACATTGGCAGGGGCGGAGGTGGTACCTTGCCAACTCCACCTGAGAGAGAGAGAGAGAGAGAGAGAGAGAGAGAGAGAGAGAGAGAGAGAGAGAGAGAGAGAGAGAGAGAGAGAGATAGCAGAGGGGGGTCAGACTACTGTTTCATTTAAGGAGTCTTTAAAATTAGCTTCCCTATGTTAATGTGTTAGTTTTCATATTTATTGAGAGAGAGAGAGAGAGAGAGAGAGAGAGAGAGAGAGAGAGAGAGAGAGAGAGAGAGAGAGAGAGAGAGTCAATATGGTGTAAATAAAGGGACTAAAAATGTACTTCAAATGGCTTGATTCTCTCTCTCTCTCTCTCTCTCTCTCTCTCTCTCTCTCTCAATAAATATGAAAACTAACACCTTAACATAGGGAAGCCAATCTTCATCCTCATTTACTCCCGACCCCAACCATTGCTAATATAGACGTCACTTTCATCCAGTTAGAAAATAAATCTTGTAAAATAACATTAGGTCTCATCTATCATCCTCTAGTCCAGTCACCTGCTACGGACAAAAAAACTTTATGACCTTATTGCGGACATTTGTTGCGTTAATAATTGCATAATTATGGGGGATTTTAATTATCCAGTCACTCTCAAGACATCTTTATTCGTTCTACAGCCACATCCAGTCTTAGAACTGGGAAGAAATTGCAAAATGTATTCTTTTTCAATGCCAACTCTACGTCTTGTAAATGGTTATAAAGGAGACTGCATGCATTGCTTCTGATGCTGCTAATTGTTTTGTTTCACAGTGAAAGGCTTTAAGTGTAGTTGGAAAATGTCATAGGAAAAAATTGTAGTTAATATTGGATGCAAAATATCAAAGAAAGATTAGCTAAAGAATTTTTAATGTTGGGAATAGTAATCCATATATATATATATATATATATATATATATATATATATATATATATATATATATATATATATATATATATATATATATATATATATATGGGAGTATATTTTTTGTAACAGTGTGAATGATAAGATTCCATTTTTCAGTGTTGCCATGGTGACGGTGGTGGTGGGCATGATACAGATGCGGGAGCTGGAGTTTGTGCCCGATGGAGATATGCAGCTGGACAAATTCTGTTGCTCATTGGTCAGACTGGAGTTTACATGTGTACCTCCTTCACCATCATTGGTGGACACTTCACCATGAGTGTTAGTGAAATGTGCTCTCTTTGTTAGTTTATTTGTATATCAGAAAAATTTAAGGCCAGTTAGTTGTCTAGACTATAAGTTTTAAAATGAGAAAATAAATCTACATATTTTTTTAAAAGCAAACAGTTAAGGCATTGTAAAGTAAAAGTCAAAATATATTTTGGTTATTATTTTTTTTTGCAATCAACAACTTTCATGTATAATGAAATAAATACATTCATCAAACTTAATATCATATTTAATAACAGCTAGAGGTACCAATTTGCAGATGTCTATGGAAAATTTGTATGATAATCTTGTGGCCAACAAAAAAGGATACAATGAATGATGACTTATTATTGTAAGAAATCTTTCAGAGTTGTTGTTGTGTACTTCCACATTCCATGGAGACAGGTTTTTCCTTCACTTTTCAGCATTTAAAAAGTGATAATTTCAACAGGATGCTTGAGCTGTCACGGTGCTGCTGCTGTTGTCTGCCATCATCCCCCTGACACAGACCACCCTGCAGACCACCTTCATCCTGGGTGCCACACGTCACTGCTGCTACAACTCAGAGCAACTGGAGCGCAAGCCAGGAAGGGAGATAGTAACTTTTCACTTAATTTGTTGTTTATTTGAGGGCCTAATGACAGACACATAATGGAATGAGTATTTGTGAATGTTTGTTTATATCTAGATACAGCATTCACATATCTTTTAAGTGCCACCTTCCAAAAACAATGTCAGCCAGAAAAATAACTGATGAATCTAATTACATTTCAAGTCAAAAAGTTTTCCTTTAACCACTTTGCTCCAGATGCTTAAAAACATGCGTTGCTCACGTACATGGCGTCGCGTAGGCTCGTGAGTGGTAACTTATCTAATTTCTAATAATTTCTAATATAATTTCTGTGTGTGTGTGTGTGTGTGTGTGTGTGTGTGTGTGTGTGTGTGTTTTATGTATGAGTGACACTGGCCAAGGGCAACAAAAATCCAATAAAAAAAATATGCCCACTGAAATGGCAGTCCCATAAAAGGGTCAAAGCAGTGGTCAAAAGTTGATGAATAAGTGTCTTGAAACCTCCCTCTTGAAGGAATTCAAGTCATAGGAAGGTGGAAATACAGAAGCAGGCAGGGAGTTCCAGAGTTTACCAGAGAAAGGGATGAATGATTGAGAATACTTGTTAACTCTTGCATTAGAGAAGTGGACAGAATAGGGGTGAGAGAAAGAAGAAAATCTTGTGCAGCAAGGCTATGGAAGGAGGGGAGGCATGCAGTTAGCAAGATCAGAAGAGCAGTTAGCATGAAAATAGCGGTAGAAGACAGCTAGAGATGCAACATTGCGGCGGTGAGAGAGAGGCTGAAGACAGTCAGTTATGTTTGTGTGTGTGTGTGTGTGTGTGTGTGTGTGTGTGTGTGTGTGTGTGTGTGTGTGTGTGCGCTGATGCAGCTGAGAAGGTTGCCTTATGATAATTATTGACAAATGAAGGTAATGGATGCGCATGTCATTACTACTTTTTTAAGTGTGTGTGTATGTGTGTGTGTTATGTACACACACACACACACACACACACACACACACACACACACACACACACACACACACACAAAGAGAAGTAATAGACACGCATCCTTTACCTTCATTCATCAATAATTGTCATAAGACGACCTTCCCAGCTGCATCATTACACACACACACACACACACACACACACACTTACACACCACGTAGTGTAGTGGTTAGCACGCTCGGCTCACAACCAAGAAGGCCCAGGTTCGAATCTCGGGCACGGTGAGGCAGATGGACAAGCCTCTTAATGTGTAGCCTCTTAATGTGTAGGTACAGGATGTAACCCGAGGTGATGTGACTTCGCTGCCCCGGTGTGTGGTGTGTCATTGGCCTCAGTCCTACCCAAAGATCAGTCACCATGAGCTCTGAGCTCTTACACACACACACACACACACACACACACACACACACACACACACACACACACACACACACACACACACACACACACAGAGAGAGAGAGAGAGAGAGAGAGAGAGAGAGAGAGAGAGAGAGAGAGAGAGAGAGAGAGAGAGAGAGCAAAATGGCAATGAATGAAACAGGGAGGAGGGGGAACTGTGTGTGAATGAAAACATCATCTACATGAAACATTTGATTGATTATAAAGCACATGTGCATCATATATAGTCATGAATGTGGAGGAACAGCAGAGTGAGTGATCAACCACAGAAAGGAGAGAGTCAGACATGCGGAGAGAATGGAAGGGGAACAATTTGAGAAGATAAGCATGCAAATACATAAATATAAGGTGGAATAACAGTGTTTGGTGGGAAGATGAAAGAGAGATGCCTGTTTATGAAGCAAAATGGTTGTGCAAGAGAGGAATGATTGGAAAACCATTCCCACCAAAGCCAACAGACCTTACACCATATTTTTACAAACCACATCATCTCTATTCATCCATTCTGTGTGTCTTCTCTTCTCTCTCTCTCTCCACTCTTAATGCTGCTGTGGGTTTCTGGGCTGGAGTACATCAGAGAAAGATTGACACCGACTTATATATGATATGAAGGCTTAGTACTTTGGTCAACACCTGAATAAGAACCGTTTGAGATGCAGCAGAGATCACTAACCTGCCAGCAATTGAATAAGAAGTGTGTGAGATGCAGCAGAGATCACTAACCTGCCAGCAATTGAATAAGAAGTGTGTGAGATGCAGCAGAAATCACTAATCTGCCATGACATGAATAAGAAGTGTGTGAGATGCAAAAGAGAGCACTAACCTGCAGAGTGGTTTTGCTTCATTTCCTCTCATTCATGATGGAGGCTGGCAAGGTCTAACTCGCGTTCTCGAGCTTGTTGCTTCATCACTCCTCGCTGCAACTGGTAGATGGTGATGTAGTCACCTGAAGAAGGATAAAATTCTTCATTAAAAGACCAAGGAAATGGCATACAGTAAACAGTAAACACTTCCTCCACTTCACTTTTACAGATGATTCAAATGAGCAAAAAACATGCACACACCGATGGACTCTGTCTCCTCATGCACTACAGCATGCTCAAGCTGCTACTTCCTGTCACTCAGCTCAGCCACCTCCTTCATGCTGCAAGTTAACCTGCTCTCCAGGACCCTGTGAGCCTCCTGCAGTTGTTGCAGCTTCTGTTAAAGCTCAGTTCCTCCCAATCCTGTTGTTTCTCCTGATAAAACAATAAGTTTGTTTCTCTCAACTTTTCTTAATACAGCCTCAATAAACAAATCCAATAACAATGCTTTTATTTTGTTATTAATTCAAAAAATTGAGCAACAGTGAGGAAAAATTATTTGCTTTATTATTAGAGAATATAAACTTTCTTACCTTTTGGTTCAGTTATGACATCTTCAGACAACTTTTCATGAGCAAGAGATTCTCCCAGCAGTTTGTTATACTTATCCCTCTCACAGTCTAGCTGAACCTGAAGACTGCTGCACTCACTCTCCAACCTGCTAACCTCAGATGTCAGTATAGCCACTTGACCCAGCAATTTCCCCTTGGTATCTGTACCTGGAGGTGAAAAATTGATGCAACAGAGGGCCAGCCAAGAATGACCACTGGAAGTAATTAGACGTAATGTAAGAAGTGGGTATAAGACTAAGGGAAATAGAAGGGCAATGGAGAGAGGGTTAGATGCACCAGAAATGTCTGTGGAGCCAGGAAAAATTTTAACTTGTAACAGAGATAACTAAGAGCAACTGTGAATGAATAAATGTGATGTGGCCTCCACCCATGACTGGGAAAATGCAAAAGCAGCACCTCAGACACCAGGACCATGATGACTGGCAGCTCCCAAAATTAGCTGCTGGCTTTTGTACTCCTAGTCACCACAGGAGGCTCATCCACAGCTAATCCTATCAGCTGATCATCTTGGGTGAAGTAATTGTTTATCAGTCTGGCTGTTGAGTCCTGATACAGAGATGTGTGTGTGTGTGTGTGTGTGTGTGTGTGTGTGTGTGTGTGTGTGTGTGTGTGTGTGTGTGTGTGTGTGTGTGTGTGTGTGTGTGTGTGTGTGTGTGTGCACTTTGGAAAGCCTCCCTCCAAGGAGAATGTCAGTTTGATATACAAATATATATTCATGTGGATGGTAGCTCACATTTAGCTTCTGAGTTCTCACATGAAGACATGCCATCCTTGTCTTTTTCCTCTGAGGGAGTGACTTTATACTCTGTGATAAGTGCGTGCAGCTCACTATTCTGTCTTGTGACGTTTTTGATTTCTATCTGTGAAAGACACAAGAAGGCAGTAAGTTAACTTGTTTAACATGCCACATCATTTTATATATATTATGCCAAGTTTAAACAGGAAAGCCTCACCAGAAGCATCAACTAAAGACCAAAGTGATTAACAAATCTTTCACTTTACCACCCTTAATGACAAAAGCTGATGATGTCCATATCCTGCATTTTTACACCTTCATGATTCCATTAGATTACATTAGATTACATTAGAACAGTATGTCACCAATGACGTCTCCATTCTACATTGCCATGACAAGAATACAGGGCTTTACTGAACATAAACCAAGGACGCCTCCATTCTACATTGCCATGACAAGAATACGGGGCTTTACTGAACATAAACCAAGGACGCTTCCATTCTACATTGCCATGACAAGAATACAGGGCTTTACTGAACATAAACCAATGACGCCTCCATTCTACATTGCCATGACAAGAATACAGGGCTTTACTGAACATAAACCAAGGATTCCCTCCTCCTCTCTCTAAGGGTTAGGGTTCTCTCAACAGTTACAGCGTGGTGTGAGAGATGCAGTGCTGTCAAGGCTTTACTATTTACAGGAAGCAACACACCAATAAATAAATGTTACTTTGGAAATGAAACTGAATAATCAAAGGCTTTATATCTCATGAACTTCCCTTCTTTAATAAACTGTCTTCAAGCTGACAGACTCCAGTAGTATTGCATCTTAGGAATATTCTACAGCTGATTTCATAATAACTGCTCTCTAAAACTGACTACATGCCTCCTTCCCTGCCTCCTACAGACTCTACTCAACAATTGTTGTTATTCTGTTCATGCTGGTGTGACAGTTAACCAGTATATTAATTCCTTAGTTATGTACACTCTAGAATGGTGGTTCATTTTATCTACCAGTGATTTGAATTCCCAGCTTCTAAGTATTACATTATTATTTGTTGATTGGTAAGATTTGATTTGTAAGAGGAGCACTGCCTTAGGGAGGGAGAGAGAGAAAGAGAATAATAAAAAAAAAAAAAAAAAAACAGATGCCATTTCTTTAAGAAATGGCATCTGTAATAATAATCTGTTATATGCCATAATAAATTATGGCATATAACATAAAATGTTATATGCCATTTGATAACAGTTTTCTATAGATCTAAGTGTAACTCAGTAAGTTTGTAACACACAATCTCCCTCTCCTAAATCCAAATTGCTTTATTATCACTGGGAGAGGCTGGGATGGACTGGGAGAGGCTGGAATGCACTGAGAGAGGCTGGGATGGACTGGGAGAGGCTGGGATGGACTGGGAGAGGCTGGAATGCACTGAGAGAGGCTGGGATGGACTGGGAGAGGCTAGGATGCACTGGGAGAGGCTGGGATGAAAAGGCTGGGGCTGGGGCTGAGGCTGGGGGAAAAGGTCAAGAATGTTGGGTGTATCTCCAAGACAGTCAGGAATACGAGTAGGGTGTTGCACCAATTGCTCTAGGTCATGGAGGATAGCAAAGTTGTAGGCTAGTTCACCAGGATGGTCAGTGAAGGGAGAGGAAAGCCAAAGCTGGTGGTGAACATTGAAGTCTCCAAGAATGGAGATCTCTGCAAAAGGGAAGAGGGTCAGAATGTGCTCCACTTTGGAAGTTAAGTAGTTAAAGAATTTCTTATAATCAGAGGAGTTAGGTGAGAGGTATACAGCACAGATAAATTTAGTATGAGAGTGACTCTGTAGTCATAGCCAGATGGTGGAAAACTCAGAAGATTCAAGAGCGTGGGCACGAGAGCAGGTTAAATCATTGCGCACATAAACGCAGCATCCAGCTTTGGACTGAAAATGAGGATAGAGAAAGTAAGAGGGAACAGAAAAGGAGCTACTGTCAGTTGCCTCAGACACCTGAGTTTCAGTGAGGAAAAGAAGATGAGGTTTAGAAGAGGAGAGGTGGTGTTCTACAGATTGAAAATTAGATCTTTGACTGCGAATGTTGCAGAAGTTAATGAAGAAAAAGTTGAGGGGGGTGTCAAGACACTTAGGGTCTTTGACAGAAAGGCAGTCTGACCTGGGGACATTTATGGTCCCCTCCCCAGATGGGGACTCCGAGGCTGGTGTAGGAGTCGCCACGATGATTTTAAAATTTTTGAGTGAAGGGTGTGTGTGTTATTAGGTGCTTGTAGTTTTGTGTGGAGGAAGAGAGTTGTCTTTAGAGGGCAGGCTATGACTGCCCCCTTGTGTTGTGAGACACAAAGGGAAACGTTCAGCGAGGTCACAGCTGGGTTTAATGATAAGTTCACAGCACCCCCTGAACAGTGCTTTAGACCTCACTGGTAGTAATTATCATTTAGGCAGATGTCTACTGCCTCCTCATATATATATATATATATATATATATATATATATATATATATATATATATATATATATATATATATATACCCAGCCAACATTGGATAATGGGTGGCATGTGGGTGTTTTGTGGGCTACTTTATGGGTCCCATGTGGGCTACCCACATTACTGTAAAACACAGGTTGTTCTTGGAGATTTAAACTTTTTGTATTTATAAATATTCATTCACATGACAGTAAAGATTCATTTTACTAACATGCCAGTTTCTCTTAAACCAAGCAATTTACGTGTAATCTTATCTTACAAATGGCTTGAGGCATTCTCTAACCCTCTTGGAAAGTCGACAGATATAAGTAATACTGCTAATTTTCATTGAAATATTAAAAGAAAATTAAATAAATAAATAAATAAATAAATAAAATAAATAAATAAATAAATAAATAAAAATCTTTTGGTTCAGTGATGTTCCTCATTTTTTGTCCAAGGTTCTAACCATACCTAAACTAACTTAACCACACCAAAACTAACCTAACCATACCTGCTGTAACCTAACCATACCTAAACTAACTTGACCACACCAAAACTAACCTAACCATACCTGCTGTAATCTAACCATACCTAAACTAACTTAACCACATCCAAACCTAACCACACCCAAACTAACCTAACTGTACTTGGTGTAATCTAACCATACCCAAAACTAACCTAACTACACCCAACCATATCAAACCTAACCTAACCATACCTAAACTCAAGGCAAGGTATGGCGTGTCTAGCCAGTGGTAGCCATAATTATTTCCTATTTTCATCAATAAGAAAAGGCATTGAATTCAATTTAAAAAAAACGTTTCAATTATTGTTAAAGGTTTGTAGAAAAGAATATATCAAGAGCTAGTGTTATTTCATAAGATAGGTAATGAAATACTGGCACATTAATAAAAGTGATATCAAGCCTCAATATACTGACATACGGTAATAACAGTGTAGTACCATCACAATCACCAGCACCACCACCTTACCATTTATATCACTAGACAACCACCTCTACACCGTACGTAATGTACTTTCCACATATAATGCATACCTTTGGGCAAATTGGTGTCAGCGGAGCATTGAATGAATGCCTCTTGGCACTTGCTGGGAGACTGGATGCCTTGGTAATCTGCAGGGATCACCACTTTTTAACACAGGCTAACTTCTTACTTTACACGTTATGGAAGGCATCAAGTATGGCTTCAAGCATTTTAAAGTATTCACAACATTGTCGAGTGCAATTTAAGATACCTTACTTCTGAACTGGTGTGAACCGCCAACGTACTGTTTACAGCACCCGCTGGGTTAAAACGTATGTTCACTTTTTAAATCTCTGAATTAAAGTATATTGCATTTTCAAGTTCAAAAATTAAAAATATTATTGCATAAAAATAATGCACTTTTTTTCTCTTTCCACAAGTTACCTCCAACAGATTATTAAAGGTAGGTGGAAATTTTATTTAGAGCATGATGAACCCAGCCGTTAGCAGGAAGGCGGCACAACAACGTCAGCGGCGCACCTACAGAGTGAGAAGAGATATTTTCGCTGAGTACGACGATGCTGAGTTACTGAAAAGATTCAGATTGGACCGTGCTGGTATTGTTGCAGTGACTGATATAGTGAGAGACAAGCTGCAAAGTAAAACTGAAAGAAATAGAGCCTTGACCCCTGAGATGGTGGCCATCACATTACGATATTTAGCCACAGGAAAAATGCAACAGTGCAGTTGTGATGATTTTGGAACAACGCAGCCCACTATCAGCCGTGCAATATCACAGACAATTGATGCACTGGCTGACCCAGAAGTAATCTGCCAGTTCGTGGCTTTCCCTCACACCCAGCGTGAAGTGCAGCAAAAACAGGCAGAGTTCATGCAAGTAACTCAGTTTCCCGGTGTTGTGGGAGTGATTGATGGCACTCATATAAGAATTGTGTCTCCTCATGTCGATGAACATGTATATGTGAACAGGAAACGCTATCACAGCATAAATGTGCAAGTAGTATTTGATGCTCACTATAAGATTCTTGACATTGTGGCAAGGTGGCCTGGCTCAGTCAACGATGCAAGAATACTAGATAAGTCAGCACTCAAACTGATGTTTGAGGAACAACATGTACCTGCAGGATGCTACCTTCCCGGGGACAGTGGCTATCCCTGTAAGCAGTGGCTCCTCACTCCTTACCTTCGCCCTCAAACTGTTGCACAAGCTAATTATAACAGGTGGGTTTATTTGTAAATAGTGTTCTGTTAGGTTTAGATATGCTTTGAACGAATCTAGTAGCTTTCTCCCCAGGGCCGCCCTCCCGCGTGTGCCCGCAGCCCCTACAAGAACCGGTCCCTGCCCCCCTTTGGGCACGCTCTCCTCCCAAGGCTAAGTCCCCGGGGCGTGGCCGCCCAAACTAACCCCCCTCCTCCCAACAGTTCCAGTACCTTACGATGCAGCCGAGGGGACTGACGCCACCACCACCACTGCCACCACCGCCACAACAAGGGTTATTCGAGTGGGGAACATGCTTCAGGTGTTGCCCCAAGATGCCTCAGCCCCGCAGCCCCACTTCCCCATGATAGTGCAGGCAGGGAATGTCATACAGGTGAGAGAGAGAGAGAGAGAGAGAGAGAGAGAGAGAGAGAGAGAGAGAAAGTTTTTTACATACAGAAAGGAGAGACAGAGATAGAAAATCAATCTTACTACTACTACTACTACTTCTGAGCACCTCCTTCCTCTCAGGTTGTTCCAGCTGACAACACGCAGGTATTAGGGGCAGAAGTCGTTGGAGTTGGTCGGGTCATGCAAGTGGTCGGAGTCCCAGGCTTTCCCCCGACCCCAGCCCCAGACCCCTGCCCCAGCCACCCCTCTCCCTGTGACCCCTGCCCAGTCATCCCTCACCCCCTCCTGCCCCCCTGCGGTGCTGCCAGCGGGGGTGATGGGAGGTGGAGGTGGGCCACACACACCTGGGTTAGCTGTGGCTTGGCTTATCTCCCTCCTCAGCAGGTGAGAGAGAGAGAGAGTGTATATACATCTGTTGTTATTGTATTTATTTGTCTATATTTTCCTTACAGAGTGATTGATTGATTAAATGATATATATTGGTGTTAATATATACAGACAGACTGGTATATAGACATTCTGATATGTGATGGCCAGTCTATGGAGCACAAGGTCTTTGTGGACTAATGAATATTTTACACTAAGGTTTAAGACCAGTGTTTTATTCAGCTATCATGAAAAAAAAAGAAAAAGACAGTACATAATTATTTAGTAAGTAATTCATAACTTTAACCCAATCAAATTATAGATACATGCAAAAAAGAATTATATCAATAACAAAAGTAAATAATAATAATAATAATAATAATAACTATTACAAATTACAAACAATTACATATGTTTATAATAGTAGAGCTGATTACAATTTGAAAACTAATAAATACAATGAATAATTACTTGTTAAGTGTTGTTTTATCAGTAATTTAAAGGAATGTAATGGTTTGTTTTTAACTGTGTCCGAGAGCCGGGTCCAGTGCTTGGTTCCTCGTGAGACGACACTCTGTTGGGCACGGGAGGTTCAGCAGAAGGGTGTCCTCAAGTTACCTGTCTGTCTTAACTGAATATCATGAGCCCGTGTCTCTTGTGTTTGTATTAAGAGCTTTGTATACAAACGCCAAGGTCTGGAATACAGTAATGTCTCCAGTTTCTAGGAGTTTAAGATCCACTGCTATGTTCGGACTTGTTACTGTTTGTCTTATTCCACATTAGCTTTTTTGGGGCAAGAAATAATTTATGAGTGTAGGTTGCACTAGGAGAAAGAGAGAGAGAGAGAGAGAGAGAGAGAGAGAGAGAGAGAGAATGTTTTAGATATTATTATTATTATTATTATTATTATTATTATTATTATTATTATTATTATTATTATTATTATTATTATTATTATTATTACTGCTACATATTTCTCTCTCTCTCTCTCTCTCTCTCTCTCTCTCTCTCTCTCTCTCTCTCTCTCTCTCTCTCTCTCTCTCTCTCTCTCTCTCTCTCTCTCTCTCTCTCTCTCTCTCTCTCTCTCTCTCTCTTACAATAATAGTTTTACCCTTCTCTCTCATCCTCTCTCCCACTTCCACTCACTCACTCTCTCCCTCCTTTTGCAGCAAATCCCGAGGATCAACGAGGACATGGTGGACCCAGAGATTGCAGCAGCAGCGAGAGAGAGAGAGAGAAGCAAGAGAGGAGGGAGAGGAAGGAGAGGAGGAGGAGAGAGAGGGAGGCCAGGAGGGAGGCACGTCAGAGAGAGAGGGAGAGGAAGAGGTTGATTCTGTTACAACAACAACTGCAACAACAACAACAGTTAGTCAGTGAGGAGGGGGAGGGGCCGTCCTCTGATGCTGAGGATGAGGTATTGTTCAGGGTAAGTAGTAGTAGTAGTAGTAGTAATGCATCATTTTTAAACTTTCCGAGATAATCTTATTTCAACAGGTAGAGATGAAAAAGTCTTCTAACTGACAAAAAAAAAACATTATCTATTTATTTTGTTATGTAGGCCAGCCAGCCGTGGGGGGGGACAAAACTTCAATAAAAGAGACTCTCTGAGGTGTGGCTCCCCAAAATAGAATTGCAAATGGTAGCCAGAATTTACATGAATACTGGAGGGTGCTGTCAGGCCAAACCAGCTCCCCATCTGTGCCTATGCAGTGTCTGGCCAGCCACTAGTGTGTTTTGGGGGCTCAGACCAGCAGATTCCCACTGTTTATTCACTGTTTGTGTTGATGCAGTGTCTGGCCAGCCACTTGTGTGTTTTGGGGGCTCAGACCAGCAGATTCCCACTATTTATTCACTGTTTGTGTTGACGCAGTGTCTGGCCAGCCACTTGTGTGTTTTGGGGGCTCAGACCAGCAGATTCCCACTGTTTATTCACTGTTTGTGTTGATTTAGTGTTTGGCCAGCCACTTGTGTGTTTTGGGGGCTCAGACCAGCAGATTCCCACTGTTTATTCACTGTTTGTGTTCATCTAGTGTTTGGCCAGCCACTTGTGTGTATGTAGGGGACTCAGACCAGCAGATTCCCACTGTTTATCCACTGTTTGTGTTGATGCAGTGTTTGGCCAGCCACTTGTGTGTTTTGGGGGCTCAGACCAGCAGATTCCTACTATTTATCCACTGTTTGTGTTGATCTAGTGTTTGGCCAGCCACTTGTGTTTATGTAGGGGATTCAGACCAGCAGATTCCCACTGTTTATCCACTGTTTGTGTTGATCTAGTGTTTGGCCAGCCAGTTGTGTGTTTTGGGGGCTCAGACCAGCAGATTCCCACTGTTTATTCACTGTTTGTGTTGATCTAGTGTTTGGCCAGCCACTTGTGTGTTTTGGGGGCTCAGACCAGCAGATTCTCACTGTTTATTCACTGTTTGTGTTGATCTAGTGTTTGGCCAGCCACTTGTGTGTATGTAGGGGACTCAGACCAGCAGATTCCCACTGTTTATCCATTGTTTGTGTTGATGCAGTGTTTAGCCAGCCACTTGTGTGTATGTAGGGGACTCAGACCAGCAGATTCCCACTGTTTATCCACTGTTTGTGTTGATGCAGTGTTTGGCCAGCCACTTGTGTGTATGTAGGGGACTCAGACCAGCAGATTCCCACTGTTTATTCACTGTTTGTGTTGATGCAGTATTTGGCCAGCCACTTGTGTGTATGTAGTGGACTCAGACCAGCAGATTCCCAATGTTTATCCACTGTTTGTGTTGATGCAGTGTTTGGCCAGCCACTTGTGTGTTTTGGGGGCTCAGACCAGCAGATTCCTACTATTTATCCACTGTTTGTGTTGATCTAGTGTTTGGCCAGCCACTTGTGTTTATGTAGGGGACTCAGACCAGCAGATTCCCACTGTTTATCCACTGTTTGTGTTGATCTAGTGTTTGGCCAGCCATTTGTGTGTTTTGGGGGCTCAGACCAGCAGATTCCCACTGTTTATTCACTGTTTGTGTTGATCTAGTGTTTGGCCAGCCACTAGTGTGTTTTGGGGGCTCAGACCAGCAGATTCTCACTGTTTATTCACTGTTTGTGTTGATCTAGTGTTTGGCCAGCCACTTGTGTGTATGTAGGGGACTCAGACCAGCAGATTCCCACTGTTTATTCACTGTTTGTGTTGATGCAGTATTTGGCCAGCCACTTGTGTGTATGTAGCGGACTCAGACCAGCAGATTCCCACTGTTTATCCACTGTTTGTGTTGATGCAGTGTTTGGTCAGCCACTTGTGTGTTTTGGGGGCTCAGACCAGCAGATTCCTACTATTTATCCACTGTTTGTGTTGATCTAGTGTTTGGCCAGCCACTTGTGTTTATGTAGGGGATTCAGACCAGCAGATTCCCACTGTTTATCCACTGTTTGTGTTGATGCAGTGTTTGGCCAGCCACTTGTGTGTTTTGGGGGCTCAGACCAGCAGATTCCCACTGTTTATTCACTGTTTGTGTTGATGCAGTGTCTGGCCAGCCACTTGTGTGTTTTGGGGGCTCAGACCAGCAGATTCCCACTATTTATTCACTGTTTGTGTTGACGCAGTGTCTGGCCAGCCACTTGTGTGTTTTGGGGGCTCAGACCAGCAGATTCCCACTGTTTATTCACTGTTTGTGTTGATTTAGTGTTTGGCCAGCCACTTGTGTGTTTTGGGGGCTCAGACCAGCAGATTCCCACTGTTTATTCACTGTTTGTGTTCATCTAGTGTTTGGCCAGCCACTTGTGTGTATGTAGGGGACTCAGACCAGCAGATTCCCACTGTTTATCCACTGTTTGTGTTGATGCAGTGTTTGGCCAGCCACTTGTGTATTTTGGGGGCTCAGACCAGCAGATTCCTACTATTTATCCACTGTTTGTGTTGATCTAGTGTTTGGCCAGCCACTTGTGTTTATGTAGGGGATTCAGACCAGCAGATTCCCACTGTTTATCCACTGTTTGTGTTGATCTAGTGTTTGGCCAGCCAGTTGTGTGTTTTGGGGGCTCAGACCAGCAGATTCCCACTGTTTATTCACTGTTTGTGTTGATCTAGTGTTTGGCCAGCCACTTGTGTGTTTTGGGGGCTCAGACCAGCAGATTCTCACTGTTTATTCACTGTTTGTGTTGATCTAGTGTTTGGCCAGCCACTTGTGTGTATGTAGGGGACTCAGACCAGCAGATTCCCACTGTTTATCCATTGTTTGTGTTGATGCAGTGTTTAGCCAGCCACTTGTGTGTATGTAGGGGACTCAGACCAGCAGATTCCCACTGTTTATCCACTGTTTGTGTTGATGCAGTGTTTGGCCAGCCACTTGTGTGTATGTAGGGGACTCAGACCAGCAGATTCCCACTGTTTATTCACTGTTTGTGTTGATGCAGTATTTGGCCAGCCACTTGTGTGTATGTAGCGGACTCAGACCAGCAGATTCCCAATGTTTATCCACTGTTTGTGTTGATGCAGTGTTTGGCCAGCCACTTGTGTGTTTTGGGGGCTCAGACCAGCAGATTCCTACTATTTATCCACTGTTTGTGTTGATCTAGTGTTTGGCCAGCCACTTGTGTTTATGTAGGGGACTCAGACCAGCAGATTCCCACTGTTTATCCACTGTTTGTGTTGATCTAGTGTTTGGCCAGCCATTTGTGTGTTTTGGGGGCTCAGACCAGCAGATTCCCACTGTTTATTCACTGTTTGTGTTGATCTAGTGTTTGGCCAGCCACTAGTGTGTTTTGGGGGCTCAGACCAGCAGATTCTCACTGTTTATTCACTGTTTGTGTTGATCTAGTGTTTGGCCAGCCACTTGTGTGTATGTAGGGGACTCAGACCAGCAGATTCCCACTGTTTATTCACTGTTTGTGTTGATGCAGTATTTGGCCAGCCACTTGTGTGTATGTAGGGGACTCAGACCAGCAGATTCCCACTGTTTATCCACTGTTTGTGTTGATGCAGTGTTTGGCCAGCCACTTGTGTGTATGTAGGGGACTCAGACCAGCAGATTCCCACTGTTTATTCACTGTTTGTGTTGATGCAGTATTTGGCCAGCCACTTGTGTGTATGTAGCGGACTCAGACCAGCAGATTCCCAATGTTTATCCACTGTTTGTGTTGATGCAGTGTTTGGCCAGCCACTTGTGTGTTTTGGGGGCTCAGACCAGCAGATTCCTACTATTTATCCACTGTTTGTGTTGATCTAGTGTTTGGCCAGCCACTTGTGTTTATGTAGGGGACTCAGACCAGCAGATTCCCACTGTTTATCCACTGTTTGTGTTGATCTAGTGTTTGGCCAGCCATTTGTGTGTTTTGGGGGCTCAGACCAGCAGATTCCCACTGTTTATTCACTGTTTGTGTTGATCTAGTGTTTGGCCAGCCACTAGTGTGTTTTGGGGGCTCAGACCAGCAGATTCTCACTGTTTATTCACTGTTTGTGTTGATCTAGTGTTTGGCCAGCCACTTGTGTGTATGTAGGGGACTCAGACCAGCAGATTCCCACTGTTTATTCACTGTTTGTGTTGATGCAGTATTTGGCCAGCCACTTGTGTGTATGTAGCGGACTCAGACCAGCAGATTCCCACTGTTTATCCACTGTTTGTGTTGATGCAGTGTTTGGCCAGCCACTTGTGTGTTTTGGGGGCTCAGACCAGCAGATTCCTACTATTTATCCACTGTTTGTGTTGATCTAGTGTTTGGCCAGCCACTTGTGTTTATGTAGGGGACTCAGACCAGCAGATTCCCACTGTTTATCCACTGTTTGTGTTGATCTAGTGTTTGGCCAGCCACTTGTGTGTTTTGGGGGCTCAGACCAGCAGATTCCCACTGTTTATTCACTGTTTGTGTTGATCTAGTGTTTGGCCAGTCACTAGTGTGTTTTGGGGGCTCAGACCAGCAGATTCTCACTGTTTATTCACTGTTTGTGTTGATCTAGTGTTTGGCCAGCCACTTGTGTGTATGTAGGGGACTCAGACCAGCAGATGCCCACTGTTTATTCACTGTTTGTGTTGATCTAGTGTTTGGCCAGCCACTTGTGTGTATGTAGGGGACTCAGACCAGCAGATTCCCACTGTTTATCCATTGTTTGTGTTGATGCAGTGTTTGGCCAGCCACTTGTGTGTATGTAGGGGACTCAGACCAGCAGATTCCCACTGTTTATCCACTGTTTGTGTTGATGCAGTGTTTGGCCAGCCACTTGTGTGTATGTAGGGGACTCAGACCAGCAGATTCCCACTGTTTATTCACTGTTTGTGTTGATGCAGTGTTTGGCCAGCCACTTGTGTGTATGTAGGGGACTCAGACCAGCAGATTCCCACTGTTTGTGTTGATGCAGTGTTTGGCCAACCACTTGTGTGTTTTGGGGGCTCAGACCAGCAGATTCCTACTATTTATCCACTGTTTGAGTTGATCTAGTGTTTGGCCAGCCACTTGTGTTTATGTAGGGGACTCAGACCAGCAGATTCCCACTGTTTATCCACTGTTTGTGTTGATCTAGTGTTTGGCCAGCCACTTGTGTGTTTTGGGGGCTCAGACCAGCAGATTCCCACTGTTTATTCACTGTTTGTGTTGATCTAGTGTTTGGCCAGCCACTTGTGTTTATGTAGGGGATTCAGACCAGCAGATTCCCACTGTTTATCCACTGTTTGTGTTGATGCAGTGTTTGGTCAGCCACTTGTGTGTTTTGGGGGCTCAGACCAGCAGATTCCCACTGTTTATTCACTGTTTGTGTTGATCTAGTGTTTGGCCAGCCACTTGTGTTTATGTAGGGGATTCAGACCAGCAGATTCCCACTGTTTATCCACTGTTTGTGTTGATGCAGTGTTTGGTCAGCCACTTGTGTGTTTTGGGGGCTCAGACCAGCAGATTCCTACTATTTATCCACTGTTTGTGTTGATCTAGTGTTTGGCCAGCCACTTGTGTGTATGTAGGGGACTCAGACCAGCAGATTCCCACTGTTTATCCACTGTTTGTGTTGATGCAGTGTTTGGCCAGCCACTTGTGTGTATGTAGGGGACTCAGACCAGCAGATTCCCACTGTTTATTCACTGTTTGTGTTGATGCAGTGTTTGGCCAGCCACTTGTGTGTATGTAGGGGACTCAGACCAGCAGATTCCCACTGTTTATCCACTGTTTGTGTTGATGCAGTGTTTGGCCAACCACTTGTGTGTTTTGGGGGCTCAGACCAGCAGATTCCTACTATTTATCCACTGTTTGAGTTGATCTAGTGTTTGGCCAGCCACTTGTGTTTATGTAGGGGACTCAGACCAGCAGATTCCCACTGTTTATCCACTGTTTGTGTTGATCTAGTGTTTGGCCAGCCACTTGTGTGTTTTGGGGGCTCAGACCAGCAGATTCCTACTATTTATCCACTGTTTGTGTTGATCTAGTGTTTGGCCAGCCACTTGTGTTTATGTAGGGGATTCAGACCAGCAGATTCCCACTGTTTATCCACTGTTTGTGTTGATCTAGTGTTTGGCCAGCCAGTTGTGTGTTTTGGGGGCTCAGACCAGCAGATTCCCACTGTTTATTCACTGTTTGTGTTGATCTAGTGTTTGGCCAGCCACTTGTGTGTTTTGGGGGCTCAGACCAGCAGATTCTCACTGTTTATTCACTGTTTGTGTTGATCTAGTGTTTGGCCAGCCACTTGTGTGTATGTAGGGGACTCAGACCAGCAGATTCCCACTGTTTATCCATTGTTTGTGTTGATGCAGTGTTTAGCCAGCCACTTGTGTGTATGTAGGGGACTCAGACCAGCAGATTCCCACTGTTTATCCACTGTTTGTGTTGATGCAGTGTTTGGCCAGCCACTTGTGTGTATGTAGGGGACTCAGACCAGCAGATTCCCACTGTTTATTCACTGTTTGTGTTGATGCAGTATTTGGCCAGCCACTTGTGTGTATGTAGCGGACTCAGACCAGCAGATTCCCACTGTTTATCCACTGTTTGTGTTGATGCAGTGTTTGGTCAGCCACTTGTGTGTTTTGGGGGCTCAGACCAGCAGATTCCTACTATTTATCCACTGTTTGTGTTGATCTAGTGTTTGGCCAGCCACTTGTGTTTATGTAGGGGATTCAGACCAGCAGATTCCCACTGTTTATCCACTGTTTGTGTTGATCTAGTGTTTGGCCAGCCAGTTGTGTGTTTTGGGGGCTCAGACCAGCAGATTCCCACTGTTTATTCACTGTTTGTGTTGATCTAGTGTTTGGCCAGCCACTTGTGTGTTTTGGGGGCTCAGACCAGCAGATTCTCACTGTTTATTCACTGTTTGTGTTGATCTAGTGTTTGGCCAGCCACTTGTGTGTATGTAGGGGACTCAGACCAGCAGATTCCCACTGTTTATCCATTGTTTGTGTTGATGCAGTGTTTAGCCAGCCACTTGTGTGTATGTAGGGGACTCAGACCAGCAGATTCCCACTGTTTATCCACTGTTTGTGTTGATGCAGTGTTTGGCCAGCCACTTGTGTGTATGTAGGGGACTCAGACCAGCAGATTCCCACTGTTTATTCACTGTTTGTGTTGATGCAGTATTTGGCCAGCCACTTGTGTGTATGTAGCGGACTCAGACCAGCAGATTCCCAATGTTTATCCACTGTTTGTGTTGATGCAGTGTTTGGCCAGCCACTTGTGTGTTTTGGGGGCTCAGACCAGCAGATTCCTACTATTTATCCACTGTTTGTGTTGATCTAGTGTTTGGCCAGCCACTTGTGTTTATGTAGGGGACTCAGACCAGCAGATTCCCACTGTTTATCCACTGTTTGTGTTGATCTAGTGTTTGGCCAGCCATTTGTGTGTTTTGGGGGCTCAGACCAGCAGATTCCCACTGTTTATTCACTGTTTGTGTTGATCTAGTGTTTGGCCAGCCACTAGTGTGTTTTGGGGGCTCAGACCAGCAGATTCTCACTGTTTATTCACTGTTTGTGTTGATCTAGTGTTTGGCCAGCCACTTGTGTGTATGTAGGGGACTCAGACCAGCAGATTCCCACTGTTTATTCACTGTTTGTGTTGATGCAGTATTTGGCCAGCCACTTGTGTGTATGTAGCGGACTCAGACCAGCAGATTCCCACTGTTTATCCACTGTTTGTGTTGATGCAGTGTTTGGCCAGCCACTTGTGTGTTTTGGGGGCTCAGACCAGCAGATTCCTACTATTTATCCACTGTTTGTGTTGATCTAGTGTTTGGCCAGCCACTTGTGTTTATGTAGGGGACTCAGACCAGCAGATTCCCACTGTTTATCCACTGTTTGTGTTGATCTAGTGTTTGGCCAGCCACTTGTGTGTTTTGGGGGCTCAGACCAGCAGATTCCCACTGTTTATTCACTGTTTGTGTTGATCTAGTGTTTGGCCAGTCACTAGTGTGTTTTGGGGGCTCAGACCAGCAGATTCTCACTGTTTATTCACTGTTTGTGTTGATCTAGTGTTTGGCCAGCCACTTGTGTGTATGTAGGGGACTCAGACCAGCAGATGCCCACTGTTTATTCACTGTTTGTGTTGATCTAGTGTTTGGCCAGCCACTTGTGTGTATGTAGGGGACTCAGACCAGCAGATTCCCACTGTTTATCCATTGTTTGTGTTGATGCAGTGTTTGGCCAGCCACTTGTGTGTATGTAGGGGACTCAGACCAGCAGATTCCCACTGTTTATCCACTGTTTGTGTTGATGCAGTGTTTGGCCAGCCACTTGTGTGTATGTAGGGGACTCAGACCAGCAGATTCCCACTGTTTATTCACTGTTTGTGTTGATGCAGTGTTTGGCCAGCCACTTGTGTGTATGTAGGGGACTCAGACCAGCAGATTCCCACTGTTTGTGTTGATGCAGTGTTTGGCCAACCACTTGTGTGTTTTGGGGGCTCAGACCAGCAGATTCCTACTATTTATCCACTGTTTGAGTTGATCTAGTGTTTGGCCAGCCACTTGTGTTTATGTAGGGGACTCAGACCAGCAGATTCCCACTGTTTATCCACTGTTTGTGTTGATCTAGTGTTTGGCCAGCCACTTGTGTGTTTTGGGGGCTCAGACCAGCAGATTCCCACTGTTTATTCACTGTTTGTGTTGATCTAGTGTTTGGCCAGCCACTTGTGTTTATGTAGGGGATTCAGACCAGCAGATTCCCACTGTTTATCCACTGTTTGTGTTGATGCAGTGTTTGGTCAGCCACTTGTGTGTTTTGGGGGCTCAGACCAGCAGATTCCCACTGTTTATTCACTGTTTGTGTTGATCTAGTGTTTGGCCAGCCACTTGTGTTTATGTAGGGGATTCAGACCAGCAGATTCCCACTGTTTATCCACTGTTTGTGTTGATGCAGTGTTTGGTCAGCCACTTGTGTGTTTTGGGGGCTCAGACCAGCAGATTCCTACTATTTATCCACTGTTTGTGTTGATCTAGTGTTTGGCCAGCCACTTGTGTGTATGTAGGGGACTCAGACCAGCAGATTCCCACTGTTTATCCACTGTTTGTGTTGATGCAGTGTTTGGCCAGCCACTTGTGTGTATGTAGGGGACTCAGACCAGCAGATTCCCACTGTTTATTCACTGTTTGTGTTGATGCAGTGTTTGGCCAGCCACTTGTGTGTATGTAGGGGACTCAGACCAGCAGATTCCCACTGTTTATCCACTGTTTGTGTTGATGCAGTGTTTGGCCAACCACTTGTGTGTTTTGGGGGCTCAGACCAGCAGATTCCTACTATTTATCCACTGTTTGAGTTGATCTAGTGTTTGGCCAGCCACTTGTGTTTATGTAGGGGACTCAGACCAGCAGATTCCCACTGTTTATCCACTGTTTGTGTTGATCTAGTGTTTGGCCAGCCACTTGTGTGTTTTGGGGGCTCAGACCAGCAGATTCCTACTATTTATCCACTGTTTGTGTTGATCTAGTGTTTGGCCAGCCACTTGTGTTTATGTAGGGGATTCAGACCAGCAGATTCCCACTGTTTATCCACTGTTTGTGTTGATCTAGTGTTTGGCCAGCCAGTTGTGTGTTTTGGGGGCTCAGACCAGCAGATTCCCACTGTTTATTCACTGTTTGTGTTGATCTAGTGTTTGGCCAGCCACTTGTGTGTTTTGGGGGCTCAGACCAGCAGATTCTCACTGTTTATTCACTGTTTGTGTTGATCTAGTGTTTGGCCAGCCACTTGTGTGTATGTAGGGGACTCAGACCAGCAGATTCCCACTGTTTATCCATTGTTTGTGTTGATGCAGTGTTTAGCCAGCCACTTGTGTGTATGTAGGGGACTCAGACCAGCAGATTCCCACTGTTTATCCACTGTTTGTGTTGATGCAGTGTTTGGCCAGCCACTTGTGTGTATGTAGGGGACTCAGACCAGCAGATTCCCACTGTTTATTCACTGTTTGTGTTGATGCAGTATTTGGCCAGCCACTTGTGTGTATGTAGCGGACTCAGACCAGCAGATTCCCACTGTTTATCCACTGTTTGTGTTGATGCAGTGTTTGGTCAGCCACTTGTGTGTTTTGGGGGCTCAGACCAGCAGATTCCTACTATTTATCCACTGTTTGTGTTGATCTAGTGTTTGGCCAGCCACTTGTGTTTATGTAGGGGATTCAGACCAGCAGATTCCCACTGTTTATCCACTGTTTGTGTTGATCTAGTGTTTGGCCAGCCAGTTGTGTGTTTTGGGGGCTCAGACCAGCAGATTCCCACTGTTTATTCACTGTTTGTGTTGATCTAGTGTTTGGCCAGCCACTTGTGTGTTTTGGGGGCTCAGACCAGCAGATTCTCACTGTTTATTCACTGTTTGTGTTGATCTAGTGTTTGGCCAGCCACTTGTGTGTATGTAGGGGACTCAGACCAGCAGATTCCCACTGTTTATCCATTGTTTGTGTTGATGCAGTGTTTAGCCAGCCACTTGTGTGTATGTAGGGGACTCAGACCAGCAGATTCCCACTGTTTATCCACTGTTTGTGTTGATGCAGTGTTTGGCCAGCCACTTGTGTGTATGTAGGGGACTCAGACCAGCAGATTCCCACTGTTTATTCACTGTTTGTGTTGATGCAGTATTTGGCCAGCCACTTGTGTGTATGTAGCGGACTCAGACCAGCAGATTCCCAATGTTTATCCACTGTTTGTGTTGATGCAGTGTTTGGCCAGCCACTTGTGTGTTTTGGGGGCTCAGACCAGCAGATTCCTACTATTTATCCACTGTTTGTGTTGATCTAGTGTTTGGCCAGCCACTTGTGTTTATGTAGGGGACTCAGACCAGCAGATTCCCACTGTTTATCCACTGTTTGTGTTGATCTAGTGTTTGGCCAGCCATTTGTGTGTTTTGGGGGCTCAGACCAGCAGATTCCCACTGTTTATTCACTGTTTGTGTTGATCTAGTGTTTGGCCAGCCACTAGTGTGTTTTGGGGGCTCAGACCAGCAGATTCTCACTGTTTATTCACTGTTTGTGTTGATCTAGTGTTTGGCCAGCCACTTGTGTGTATGTAGGGGACTCAGACCAGCAGATTCCCACTGTTTATTCACTGTTTGTGTTGATGCAGTATTTGGCCAGCCACTTGTGTGTATGTAGCGGACTCAGACCAGCAGATTCCCACTGTTTATCCACTGTTTGTGTTGATGCAGTGTTTGGCCAGCCACTTGTGTGTTTTGGGGGCTCAGACCAGCAGATTCCTACTATTTATCCACTGTTTGTGTTGATCTAGTGTTTGGCCAGCCACTTGTGTTTATGTAGGGGACTCAGACCAGCAGATTCCCACTGTTTATCCACTGTTTGTGTTGATCTAGTGTTTGGCCAGCCACTTGTGTGTTTTGGGGGCTCAGACCAGCAGATTCCCACTGTTTATTCACTGTTTGTGTTGATCTAGTGTTTGGCCAGCCACTAGTGTGTTTTGGGGGCTCAGACCAGCAGATTCTCACTGTTTATTCACTGTTTGTGTTGATCTAGTGTTTGGCCAGCCACTTGTGTGTATGTAGGGGACTCAGACCAGCAGATTCCCACTGTTTATTCACTGTTTGTGTTGATCTAGTGTTTGGCCAGCCACTTGTGTGTATGTAGGGGACTCAGACCAGCAGATTCCCACTGTTTATCCATTGTTTGTGTTGATGCAGTGTTTGGCCAGCCACTTGTGTGTATGTAGGGGACTCAGACCAGCAGATTCCCACTGTTTATCCACTGTTTGTGTTGATGCAGTGTTTGGCCAGCCACTTGTGTGTATGTAGGGGACTCAGACCAGCAGATTCCCACTGTTTATTCACTGTTTGTGTTGATGCAGTGTTTGGCCAGCCACTTGTGTGTATGTAGGGGACTCAGACCAGCAGATTCCCACTGTTTATCCACTGTTTGTGTTGATGCAGTGTTTGGCCAACCACTTGTGTGTTTTGGGGGCTCAGACCAGCAGATTCCTACTATTTATCCACTGTTTGAGTTGATCTAGTGTTTGGCCAGCCACTTGTGTTTATGTAGGGGACTCAGACCAGCAGATTCCCACTGTTTATCCACTGTTTGTGTTGATCTAGTGTTTGGCCAGCCACTTGTGTGTTTTGGGGGCTCAGACCAGCAGATTCCCACTGTTTATTCACTGTTTGTGTTGATCTAGTGTTTGGCCAGCCACTAGTGTGTTTTGGGGGCTCAGACCAGCAGATTCTCACTGTTTATTCACTGTTTGTGTTGATGCAGTGTTTGGCCAGCCACTTGTGTGTATGTAGGGGACTCAGACCAGCAGATTCCCACTGTTTATCCATTGTTTGTGTTGATGCAGTGTTTGGCCAGCCACTTGTGTGTATGTAGGGGACTGAGACAAGTTTATTTAATGTTCAGTGACCCATTTGCAGGCACAGGGGTGTTGAGGAGCTGGGTGTGCAGGAGACAGACAATTACAAAGGTTTACAGTTCAAATGCTACATGTATCTTCAAAATACAGATAATAAGTAGATAAATATTGAAATTAATATAAAATACCATTCTTTATTTAACACTTAACCAAACTTAACCAACATACACACACACGCTAACTCAGACAGTTCCCTAACTACCTTACCATCCCGCAGGAGGCCATGTCGGAGGTGCCGGTGGTGGGGTCGCCAGTTCCGGAGTACGAGGTGGAGGAGGAAAAGGAAGAGGAGGACGAGGAGGAGGCACGGATAAGGAAGAAGAAAAGATTATTACCTGTAGCCCTCCCTCCAGCTGATAAGGGGATATTAAGGAGCCCTTCCTACAGGTGTGTCTGTCTACCTGTGTGTCTCTTTCTATCTCTCCTTTTCATTTTTCCAGTTTCCCATTATTTTCTCCACCCTCTCACTGTCTTTTCTCAGCCTCTCACAACCTGTCACACCCTCTCCCAGCTATTCACAGCCACTCACAGCCTCTCTCTCTCACTCTATCTCATTCCCAGTGTATCCAGACCATTCCAGACTTACCCCAAACTGTCCCCAAGACTTCCAGTCCATCCCAACTTCTCACAGCCTCTTCCAGCCTTTCACAGTCTCTCTCTCTCTCTCTCTCTCTCTCTCTCTCGTCTCTCTCTCTCTCTCTCTCTCTCTCTCTCTCTCTCTCTCTCTCTCTCTCTCTCTCTCTCTCTCTCTCTCTCTCTCTCTCTCTCTCTCTCTCTCTCTCTCTCTCTCTCTCTCTCTCTCTCTCTCTCTCTCTCTCTCTCTCTCTCTCTCTCTCTCTCTCTCTCTCTCTCTCTCTCTCTCTCTCTCTCTCATTCCCAATGTATCCAGACCATCCCAGACTCACCCCAAACCATCTCCAAGACTCCCCTTCTCTCTTCCTCTCCTCTCCCTCTCTCTCCCTCCCCTCTCTCACTCTCCTAACTCTCCCCAGGAGAGTCCCCAGTGGTGAGCAGATGGTGATGCTGGAGATGATACTGGCATATTGAGTATTATAATTAGCCATAAACACTTGCTTGCTTACTTTCATGTCTACACAGGTTCGTTCGATGCAAGGAGTTGGCACAGGAGGCGTCCGAGGCTGTGTAGAGCGGCCGTCTGAACCTGGTGCCACAGCTTACTATGTTCAACAGGTGCGTGTGTGTGTGTGTGTGTGTGTGTGTGTTTTGTGTGGTCATTTCACTATCTATCTATCTGTTTAGTTTGTCTCCATCTGTCTGTCTTTCTGTCATTGGTCTGTCTGTCTGTCTGTGTATTGCAATGATTTTTCAGTTATGTATTTTATTTTTTATTCTTGTGTACTTGTGTCTGTCTGTATGTATGTATGTATCAGTCAGTGAGTCAGTCAGTCAGTCACTCAGTTAGTCAGTTAGTCAGTCATTCAGTCAGTCAGTTAGTCAGTCATTCAGTTAGTTAGTGAGTTAGTCAGTCATTCAGTCTGTCAGTCACTCACACAGTGTTAATCCTCCTCTTCCTCCTCCTCCTCCTCCTCCTCCTCCTCCTCCTCCTCCTCCTCCTCCTCCTCGTCCACCTCCTCCTCCTCCTCCTCCTCCTCCTCCTCCTCCTCCTCCTCCTCCTCCTCCTCCTCCTCCTCCTCCTCCTGTTCCCCACCACCCCTGCCGAGAGGTGAGTGTATGTACGTGTGTGTGTGTGTGTGTGTGTGTGTGTGTGGTAATAATAGTAATGCTATGTACATATATAAATACTGTTAATATTATTGATAAAAAATATTGATGATGATGATGATGATGATTCAGTGGTGATTATGAAAATGTGCATTACAATATAGGGTAGATATTATTGTTATTACCTGTGTGTGTGTGTGTGTGTGTGTGTGTGTGTGTGTGTGTGTGTGTGTGTGTGTGTGTGTGTGTGTGTGTGTGTGTGTGTGTGTGTGTGTGTGAGGAATAATTGAATAATTGAATAATTGATGCTCTCTCCTTTGCTATTCATTATATACTCGTACATGGACAGATGCCTGAAGGAAGTGTGTGTAAGGGAGGATAAAGAGATCATGCTGGCCTATGCAGACGATGTCGCTGTCGTGACAGGAAGCCAACAAGATCTTCAAGAGGCCATGACAAGATGGAATGATGTTTTAAATAGGGAAGGAATGAGAATGAACAAACAAAAAACTTATTTACTAGTGGACAAGCAACAAGTGATGGTGTGGCTCTGAGCCACTGTAGTAGGGATGTTATGGTTTAAGTGTAGGAAGTTGCAAATGCTCACCTAACAATTGCACCTTAGTAGAAAAACACAAACAGGAAGTTTATGCAAGTTTTTATCCTTATATAAAATGTTGTATTGCATCAAACCTCCATACATTACTGTCTCTATCCAGTATGAGACCGGTGTTCAGGAAGCACAAGCATGTGCTGAATAACAAGAAGCCGGCATTGGTGAAGGTGACAACATTTCATCTATTTATACATACTTTTTATTATTAAAGCTTATCTTATAATTATTTCTGAAGAGATTGACTAATTTTTGTAGTATTTATGACTTAGAACTATGATAAAGCTATGAATTGATATAATTCCTGATTTGTTTTATCTTTTCATTATCCTTCCTTTGTTAATTGAGCATTTTATATTACTTAGCTTAAAAATGCAAGAACGGTTCAGAAGTATCCAACCTTGGGCTAAGGGCCAAAATTATGGTATCATTCAAAATGTCCTTCAAAGAAAGCCCTCTGTAATCCAACACACTTAGCCCATTAATCCTTCCATTTCTCATCAATTTGTTCAACATTCATATTTTTCTCTTATAGGGTTGAACAATTTTCATGGGTTCAGAGCAAAAGGCTTCCTCATTCCTCCCCAAGGTATTCTCGGATGGTAAGCAGGTTTGACTCTGGAGCAAACCTGACCAAGGGCTACTGCCCAAGGCTACAGAGGTTCCTCTCCCTGAGGCTGAATGCACCATGTGAGATGGTTCTGTTATGTGGATGAATGTCATGGTGGATAGCAGTGCCACCACATTCCTACAATCATCCATCACTCCACTGCTCAAACGCTTCTGCAACCAATGATAGGTATGCTGCCACATTCTGCATGGTCTCCTTGGCTCTCAGATAAGGATACTGTCAACAGGTTTGGGATTGCCAAAAAATCATAAGGAGCTATGTCTGAAAAGTCCAGAGAGAGAGAGAGAGAGAAAGAATGAGCAAGAGAAAGAGTAGGATGAAGCAAAGGAAGAGTCAAGAGGGAGGAAGAGAGAGTAGGACAAGAAAAAACAGAACAAATAAATCCCTACACGTCTTGTCTCCATTCACACAAGCCATGAAAAGCTTGTCCATCCCTGAGTGCTCAGAAGCAGTGTTCCACTGATGATGTGGAAACTTGAGACACCCAATCATTTAATGGGCTTTAGTAGGTTTTGTCACCAGTCTTCTGTGTGTCACTGACTACATTTTGAAATTTTTATCTGTTCTATTTAATTTTGTGTGTATGTACACAATGTTTATGGTCAATAAACTATTTATAAAACTATTTATCTGTGTGAGTAAGATAAAAGCAGTTATTGTTATTATTATTATTATTATTATTATTATTATTATTATTATTATTATTACACATTTTCCTCCTTGTATTTAAATATTATTATTATTATTATTATTATTATTATTATTATCATGAATTGTTCTTGTTTATAAATAAAATACTGTAACTGATTATTATTTTTTTATCATTCATTTAGACTCTCTCTCTCTCTCTCTCTCTCTCTCTCTCTCTCTCTCTCTCTCTCTCTCTCTCTCTCTCTCTCTCTCTCTCTCTCTCTCTCTCTCTCTCGAATAAAATGACTGGTGAGGAACTCTAATAATTAAAGTGCTAAAAAATCCATTAAACTACGAGAAATAAGACAAATAATTAATGACACACCTAATAACACAAACAAGGAGTAATAAACAAAACTTAAGCCAGAAAACACGAAAAGATAAAACTATCATATAAAGAAATACGAAGTAAAAAAAAAAATCATGAATATCAAATAAATAACTCACATATAATCAATAAACACGTAAGGAACAGTAAATAAACAATTAAGCCATTCATTGCAAGGGCCACAGTCAGAAAGTGAAAAAAAAAAAAATGCTTAGTTAAATACCGAGGCTAAATAAAACAAGGAATTAGACAAATGACAAATAATTAATAAATACATAAGGAATAATGAATAAACAAAAATTAAGCCAGGAAGACTATTATAATTATTGCAAGGAGACGATATGTATGTATGTATTGTATGTAATTCGAGGTTAAAATGGCTCAAATCTGACCCAACAGCAGGCCATAAGTGAAGGTGTTCCTCAAGGCAGGGAGGGGGGGGGGAGCAATGAATAGGGGAGGGGCTATAAACTATTGGGGGGATATTAATTAATGACGCATCCAGTTTAGCGTGTGTGTATATTTCGCGTTGTGATAATTTAAAGGTTTTCTCGCGTTTTTATCTTTATTTATTGATTGATTTTATTTATTTATTTTATTTTTTTGGCAGGTGTTATATTTGTTGAGTGTTTTAAGTAACTGTGGCTCATTGCATCAAAACTCCATTCATTACCTTCGTGGGAAGGTTCAATTTGGCAAGGTTTTATTTCGCATTTTGGGTTTTGTAGTAAATTATGCATTTTCTCATATTTTTCTTTGCTGGTATTGTCCCTTCCACGCCATATATGACTGGAAAGTTGGGGGCGCCTTCCCCCCCCCCCACCCTCCACTGCTACGTTTTTTTTTCTTAATCAGTCAGTCAACCAATCAATCAATCCCTTCATGAATCATACCCATTTCCAGGTGTCACCCCCACCCATAGATCTCTCATTCTGTCATGTATGAACAAGTGCTAAGGGCAAGCTGAACAAGTACAAAGGGCAAGCCAGCTGTCTCTTTTAATATTCTTGCCTGAAATAACATTACAAATGAGGGTCTATTAATCATCCATTAAATAATCCATTTTTATTGCTTTCTCTCATTCTTCTTGCTCTGTGTATTGTTAAATTGGATGGTTATATCATTGTCCCTTCCTGTGTTTTAGTGTGCCATTACCTGTCCTCTCTTCCAGCTGATATTTAGTTTGTACTAAAATAGACTGGCATAACTTTACAATTTATACACAAATAACAACATAAACCAATAATGCATTGATATTATGCATGATAGGAGTGGACATTTCCACTCTACATCATTAATGAATGCATGATGAGACGCACACTATTACAAAGCCTAATGAGTTCAATACAAACACTCAATAACAATTTCAATAACTTTATTAAAAATAGCAATCTTTATAAATCATGAAACCAACATCAAATGCACAATAATGCAAACACTTTTTACACACACACTCTTTAATGATATTTCCTAATATACAGTATAATTCCAAACAGAGAGAGGAGAGGAGAGAGAGAGAGAGAGAGAGAGGAGGAGAAGAGGAGAGAGAGAGGAGAGAGAGAGAGAGGAGAGAGAGAGAGGAGGAGAGAGAGAGGAGAGAGAGAGAGAGAGAGTGATGAACTACCCTGGGGTCATAAATGCAAAGTACAGGTATCAGTCAGGCAAAGCATAGTGCTTGCCTGTCTCATATGGAATGTAAAAACATGGCTTCATATCATTCCAGACCTGGGATTATGGCCAAAAGTTACCAAGCAGTGCTGAGCAAAATCCAGTAGAGTAATATTCAGTATCATTGAATTACTGACAAAGTAAAGATCATTATGTGCAATGATACTCAC
>NC_087159.1:42500-60000 GCF_035594125.1 Scylla paramamosain | reverse complement strand
ACTAACCTGCCAGCAATTGAATAAGAAGTGTGTGAGATGCAGCAGAAATCACTAATCTGCCATGACATGAATAAGAAGTGTGTGAGATGCAAAAGAGAGCACTAACCTGCAGAGTGGTTTTGCTTCATTTCCTCTCATTCATGATGGAGGCTGGCAAGGTCTAACCTCGCGTTCTTCGAGCTTGTTGCTTCATCACTCCTCGCTGCAACTGGTAGATGGGTGATGTAGTCACCTGAAGAAGGATAAAATTCTTCATTAAAAGACCAAGGAAATGGCATACAGTAAACAGTAAACACTTCCTCCACTTCACTTTTACAGATGATTCAAATGAGCAAAAAAACATGCATACACCGATGGACTCTGTCTCCTCATGCACTACAGCATGCTGAAGCTGCTACTTCCTGTCACTTAGCTCAGCCACCTCCTTCATGCTGCAAGTTAACCTGCTCTCCAGGACCCTGTGAGCCTCCTGCAGTTGTTGCAGCTTCTGTTAAAGCTCAGTTCCTCCCAATCCTGTTGTTTCTCCTGATAAAACAATAAGTTTGTTTCTCTCAACTTTTCTTAATACAGCCTCAATAAAGAAATCCAATAACAATGCTTTTATTTTGTTATTAATTCAAAAAATTGAGCAACAGTGAGGAAAAAATTATTTGCTTTATTATTAGAGAATATAAACTTTCTTACCTTTTGGTTCAGTTATGACATCTTCAGACAACTTTTCATGAGCAAGAGATTCTCCCAGCAGTTTGTTATACTTATCCCTCTCACAGTCTAGCTGAACCTGAAGACTGCTGCACTCACTCTCCAACCTGCTAACCTCAGATGTCAGTGTAGCCACTTGACCCAGCAATTTCCCCTTGGTATCTGTACCTGGAGGTGAGAAAATTGATGCAACAGAGGGCCAGACAAGAATGACCAATGGAAGTAATTAGACGTAATGTAAGAAGTGGGTATAAGACTAAGGGAAATAGAAGGGCAATGGAGAGAGGGTTAGATGCACCAGAAATGTCTGTGGAGCCAGGAAAAATTTTAACTTTGTAACAGAGATAACTAAGAGCAACTGTGAATGAATAAATGTGATGTAGCCTCGACCCATGACTGGGAAAATGCAAAAGCAGCACCTCAGACACCAGGACCATGATGACTGGCAGCTCCCAAAATTAGCTGCTGGCTTTTGTACTCCTAGTCACCACAGGAGGCTCATCCACAGCTAATCCTATCAGCTGATCATCTTGGGTGAAGTAATTGTTTATCAGTCTGGCTGTTGAGTCCTGATGCAGAGATGTGTGTGTGTGTGTGTGTGTGTGTGTGTGTGGTGTGTGTGTGTGTGTGTGTGTGTGTGTGGTGTGTGTGTGTGTGTGTGTGTGTGTGTGTGTGTGTGTGTGTGTGTGTGTGCACTTTGGAAAGCCTCCCTCCAAGGAGAATGTCAGTTTGATATACAAATATATAGTCATGTGGATGGTAGCTCACATTTAGCCTTCTGAGTTCTCACATGAAGACATGCCATCCTTGTCTTTTTCCTCTGAGGGAGTGACTTTATACTCTGTGATAAGTGCATGCAGCTCACTATTCTGTCTTGTGACGTTTTTTGATTTCTATCTGTGAAAGACACAAGAAGGCAGTAAGTTAACTTGTTTAACATGCCACATCATTTTATATATATTATGCCAAGTTTAAACAGGAAAGCCTCACCAGAAGCATCAACTAAAGACCAAAGTGATTAACAAATCTTTCACTTTACCACCCTTAATGACAAAAGCTGCTGATGTAGCATCCCATCCATATCCTGCATTTTTACACCTTCATGATTCCATTAGATTACATTAGATTACATTAGAACAGTATGTGACCAATGACGTCTCCATTCTACATTGCCATGACAAGAATACAGGGCTTTACTGAACATAAACCAAGGACGCCTCCATTCTACATTGCCATGACAAGAATACGGGGCTTTACTGAACATAAACCAAGGACGCCTCCATTCTACATTGCCATGACAAGAATACAGGGCTTTACTGAACATAAACCAAGGACGCCTCCATTCTACATTGCCATGACAAGAATACGGGGCTTTACTGAACATAAACCAAAGGACGCCTCCATTCTACATTGCCATGACAAGAATACAGGGCTTTACTGAACATAAACCAATGACGCCTCCATTCTACATTGCCATGACAAGAATACAGGGCTTTACTGAACATAAACCAAGGATTCCCTCCTCCTCTCTCTAAGGGTTAGGGTTCTCTCAACAGTTACAGCGTGGTGTGAGAGATGCAGTGCTGTCAAGGCTTTTACTATTTACAGGAAGCAACACACCAATAAATAAATGTTACTTTGGAAATGAAACTGAATAATCAAAGGCTTTATATCTCATGAACTTCCCTTCTTTAATAAACTGTCTTCAAGCTGACAGACTCCAGTAGTATTGCATCTTTAGGAATATTCTACAGCTGATTTCATAATAACTGCTCTCTAAAACTGACTACATGCCTCCTTCCCTGCCTCCTACAGACTCTACTCAACAATTGTTTGCTTATTCTGTTCATGCTGGTGGTGACAGTTAACCAGTATTATTAATTCCCTTAGTTATGTACACTCTAGAATGGTGGTTCATTTTTAATCTACCAGTGATTTGAATTCCCAGCTTCTAAGTATTTACATTATTATTTGTTGATTGGTACCATTTGTATGCAATCAGAGAGAAGATTTCAATATAAAAACATATCCATGTTACTGTTACCTTTCAGAATGTAAACCAAAATGAAAGCTATGTAAATTCTTACTTTAGATTATGTTGTCATTTCATTGAATGATGTAATTTCTTGGTTCTTGTGCTTCTTCAAATGCAGGTCCTTGTCTGGTTTCTCTGTCAATTCTAATTTCTTATTGCTCTGTGGAAAAACAAAGTGCAAATGTTTAGGATGAACTGATTCAATAATATTGCTTTCACAATTTCAATATTGTTCACAATTTCTGCAGGAAGTTTACTCCATATATTTTACTATACGATTAAAGAAAAAATGTTTGGCCTTGTGGGATTTAAAAACGTTTGGGTATAATCTTGAATCCATTATTTCTTGTTAGGTAGAATGAATGAGGAGGAGGAGGAGGAGGAAAAGGAGGAGGAGGAGGAGGAGGAGGAGGAGGAGGAGGAGGAGGAGGAGGAGGAGGAGGAGGAGGAGGAGGGAGAAGACAAAGATAGGAGGGAAGGAAGAAAGGAAGAAAAGGGAATAAGAGAGAGAGAGAGAGAGAGAGAGAGAGAGAGAGAGAGAGAGAGAGAGAGAGAGAGAGAGAGAGAGAGGAGAGAGAGAGAGAGAGAGAGAGAGAGAGAGAGAGAGAGAGAGAGAGAGAGAGAGAGAGAGAAGAGAGAGAGAAGAGAGAGAGAGAGAGAGAGAGAGAGAGAGGAGAGAGAGAGAGAGAGAGGAGAGAGAGAGAGAGAGAGAGAGGAGTTGGTAAGGAAAATTATTACAATGGTCCAAGGTGAAGAACAGGGACTGGAATGAGAAGTGGAAGAAGCATATAGAATTGGAAAATATAGTGAAGGAGGGTAAAAGACCATTAAAAGTGAGAATGAGATCCCAAGTTACAGTAAAGGAGATCCTAGTGAGAACTGGGAAGCTGGCTGAAAATTCAGAATACAAGAATATTTGGGTAAAAAAGAGATATGAACTTGGAAGAAAGGGAAAAAGAGAAGGATCTGAGGAATGAAGCCAAGCAAAAAAAACGAGAGAAGTACAGAGACCGAGAAGCAGAAATTTTATTGGAGGGTACTAGATATGAAACTAAGGAAATGGTATATTCAGGAAAGGGAACAAGAAATGAAAGAACCACAACAGCAGACAGACAAATTGCATGTGGTGGGAGAAGTAGTATATTAAGAGTAATATATACAAAACAAACTTCATGTAAACAAATAAAATTTTCAGAAAACTTGTCACACAAAACCTTATTAACAACTCACCTTCTCCTTCTGCGGCATTTCCTTCCTTCTTATCTTTCTCCTTTCCTTCTCCATCTTCCTCCTCCTCCTCCTCCTCCTCTCCTTCCTCTTTCTTTCCACCTTCCTCCTCCTCTTGTGACTCTTAACTCTCTTCCTCCTCGTCCTCCTCTTCCCCTGTGCTTCCCTCCTCTGAAAGAAAAGACTTGTTTAAAAAGCAAGCAAATATAGTAGTAATAGTAAAAAAAGTCAATGAAATGAAAGTTTATACACATATGAAATTAGTGAAAATTTGACACCAAACATTCTCTATCTGTAACATTACATCAGAATGACGAGAACACAAGATATGAAAAGTGAAAGGGAATGATGTATATAACAAAGAAAAACATTGTATAATGACATATGACAGGAAAATAATCTTGTATACTTGTCCCTTAAATACTTGCTTCCTTGTATATTAACTCCCAAAATGCTCATTCCTTGTACTCTCATTTTCAAAACACCTCTTCCTTATATATTGTCACTCAAACACTCCTTTCTTGTACACTTATTCCTAAATCACTCCTGTCTTCCTGTATTCTCATTCTCCAAACACTCGTGCCTCTGCACACCCAGTTCCTCAAAACATTTCTTCATTGTTTACTCATCCCGCAAACACAGCAACTTTCTTGTATACTCAGCTCTCAAAAGATGCATTTTTAAACATCCATAACTCCTTTTATTTTCATTCCCCAAACACTCCCGGCTGTGCACACTCCAGCACGTTAACACAATAACCAAGCAATACACACGACTACTGGCACCATCCAGATCTGGCCCCAGCACCCCTGCCTCCTTGCGTGCCAGCTCCAGCAATGCACGGCCACAGCGGCAGTACGCGTCACCACACTCGGGCGCCTGCTCCCCACACAGCTCCACCAGGGACTCTGTTGCCTCCTGGAGTGGTAAGGAGTGTCAGTTAAACCTGGTGTTTACTTTCACTATGATATGAAACAATTAACAACACAGAAAACAACACAACTAGGTAACATGCAACACATACCACACCTAAGCAACAGACACACCTCGAAGGCAGCGACAGCAGATTTGAAGTCCCCCACCAGGAGGTGTCGCTTGCCCCTAGAGAAACGGTCGAACGCTGCTGCACTTGCCGCACGTCCAAGGGGAGCAAGCAAACAGGCCATCATCAAACAAGTCTCGACTTTAACCATTCGTAATTTACACCATCATATATTGTGGAGTAACTTCATGTTTAGTATATCTTAACATGGAACATTATTAAGAATGTGTACATGCTTGTACTATTTGATAAATTATGTGGTCAGCTACACTTTCCACTCACACTCTCATCCATCACCAAAATTAAACTAACCCCCTATTACTTTCCTCCCACCCTCAGAATTATTAAACTAACCTCCAGTCACATTCTTCTGACACCCTCATCCCTCACTAAAAATTAATACCAACTGGCAAAATTACCAAACTAACCTCTAAATATCATCCTCCCACCATCTAGTCTCTCACTAAAATTAATCTCACCAAGCACGATTATCAAGCTAATATCCAATCACTTTCCTCTGACCCTCAAAATCCTTTCCAGCTGGTAGAATTATTAACCTATACTCCAGTCACTTCCACCCTCTCATCCCTCATTAAAATTAATCCCAGCCTTCAAAATTATTGAACTAACCTCCAGTCAAAGAAATATCACTGGTTTTGTGGGGGATATTGTCACTGCACTAAGGGATGCACACAATTTCTCGTAAGTTTTCACATTTTGCGTTCAACTGTACCGGTCTAAGTGGAGGAGTGAAAAAGTGACACCTAATGAATAGTTGCCACAAAACTTATTCTCATTACTTTTTGTTCCTTGTCATTTTTCTTTCAGGCTTTTTTCATCATCACAGCAGCTTGAAATTTTGAAAATACATGCTATTTGAGGAGGTAGCTGTACATGTGAAAAAAAGAAGGGAAACAAACATCCATACTTGTGACTGATATGAAAAATAAACTATACATATAAATGTATATTTCACTTTTCTTTCTAGCAATTAAAAAATGTACATACGACAGTATTTCTTTCTTTTCCTCAATAAATACGACAACAGTATTTTTCCTTCCCTTCAGTACACCCAGCCTTTCCCTTAGTACATATCACAGTACTTTTCCTTTTTGCTCAGTGCATATGAGAATAATTTTCCTTTTCCTCCATGCATATGACACTACTTGCCCTTTTCCTTTTCTTTCCCTAAATAGAGAAGACAAGACAGAAATTTTCTTTCCCTCAATACACAACACTATTTTTTCTCCCACTCTCTCTCTTGTACAGAGTCAGTTTCAATGTACTGGAAGGTTATGCCTACGGGAAACTGAAGGACAACTCAAGCAACGAGTGGACGGGCACGGTAGGAGCTCTGCAGTCAGGGGAAGCTGACCTCACTGTCTCTGAATTGTCCATCACTGAGGAGAGGTTGAAAGTTGTTACCTACACCCAGCCTATCTATATCATCAGGTGAGAGATACAGGTGATGATCAAATAATATTTTAAAGATGTTGAACAAAGTGCTCCCTTAACAGATTAATTGGATCAGCAAAATGTTCAGAATATGAAATGTCAAATAATTAGATTGATCTATCTATATGCCAGGCTGGCAGTCCTATACAGGGTGGCCCAGACACTACACTATACACTCACATACAACATTGACACTGTTAATCCAAATTCTAATCTATTTATCTATATACCAGGCCAACAATCCTCCCCAAGACACCGCAGACAAATCACCACACATTCACACTCTTAACTTCATTATTATTAACGATTTAGCTGTCTATACATCAGGCTGGCAATCACACACAAAATGGCCCAAACAAGGCACCACACACACATTCACACTCTTAATATCATCTGTCAGCCCCTAGTGGAAAGGGACAATCTTGTGGCCCACCATACTACACCTCAGGAGGTCAGACACAGCATTCAGTTAACAAAAAATCACATTAACACCCACTCCCCACAGAACATAGTAACACAAAATCAGATTAACACTCACCCCAATGTCACATTCACAAGACAAGTTCTCATCCCACAGCCGTAAACTGTTTGCGGCCACCCACGAGGACCTTGCCAAGAAGATGTTTGCCTACACAACCCCAACGGACACAGCTCTGTACCGGCGCATCCCGGCTAACACGACAGGCCTCGCCAGCATCCTCTTCTTCATCGAGCGACTCCAGAGGTGCTACATACCCACGGGGGAGAAGCCTGTTAGCATGGGAGTTGCTGCTGGCTGGTACATGTTGTCAGCTCTCCTACAACAAGGTGAGGACCTGTTGAGGTGTAAGACTGGTCAGTTCAAGTGTTGGAGCATTTAGTGTTTGGTAAGATGGCTGGTACATGTTGCCAGCCCTCCTACAGCAGGGTGAGGACCTGTTGGGGTATGAGACTAAGTTGAATGCAAGGGTAGTGGTGTTTAATGTTTGATAAGATGGGAATACAGAAAGACAGTTATTAAAGGATAGATTTAAAACTGGGAAACTTTACATGATACCTGGTGTATTTTCATAATTGAGCTGATATTAACTTGAATTAGTTCTGGCATGAGCAATATAAGCAAGTGGTGTTAATATGACTGATATGGATATCAAGTAATGTATTTAATTTTATCAGTAGTTCTCTTCATATGATGATATCAACAGTTTTCTTAGTAAGATATGAGATATAAATCTTTTAGAAATGATGAGAAAAACTCTTAAATTGCATTTTCATCTCTGAAACATTTTAAAATGGTCTTTTCTACATTTTTAAATTTAAAAAGATGTGTTACTTTCAAAGATTTTAAATTGCCTTTGCATCATCCTCCATGTCTTAAAATTGCCTTTTCATGGCATCTTTCCCTCCTCCTCTTCCTCCTGCAGGCTCCAACACCTACCCAATCAGCACTGCAGCACGGGTAATCTACTGGGTTGGCTACAGTGTGTCCCTCATTGTGTACACATCATACTCTGCCACACTGGTCTCACATCTTGCTGTGGAGCAGCCTGCACCTCTGCCATTCAGCAACCTGCGGGACCTGTCTAGGCAGTCAGGCTGGGATGCTGGATGCAACAACAATGACCTCTTCCAAGTGACAGCCTCGGTGGGTCCTTGGCTTCTTGCTGTGTGAACTGATATACCATCCAGTGGTTGAGAGTTGAGGAGAGAGAGAGAGAGAGAGAGAGAGAGAGAGAGAGAGAGAGAGAGAGAGAGAGAGAGAGAGAGAGAGAGAGAGAGAGAGAGAGAGAGAGAGAGAGAGAGAGAGAGAGAGAGAGAGAGAGAGAGAGAGAGAGAGAGAGAGAGAGAGAGAGAGAGAGAGAGAGAGAGAGAGAGAGAGAGAGAGAGAGAGAGAGAGAGAGAGAGAGAGAGAGAGAGAGAGAGAGAGAGAGAGAGAGAGAGAGAGAGAGAGAGAGAGAGAGAGAGAGAGAGAGAGAGAGAGAGAATTTTGTTCAGTGCCAGATTTAGGAGTCCACAAAAAGACCAGCTGCCCAGGAGCCTCCACAATCTGGGGTCTCCACAATCTGAGGAGTCTCCCACATAAATATTCTGTAAGTGAAAGAAACTTAAATTAATCAAACACTAGTTTTCTATGAACTAAATATTTTTTTTATTACTATCAAAATAACCACTTGTTTCATTTACACTAAATAAATATGTTCCTTTCACTATAATATATTATATGTATTAAAAACTGCATGGAATACAGATACAAAAATATTAATATAAATATTTCAGGTAGATGGCCTCCACACTCAGGCTGCTCACAGGCCTCCACAGACACAAATCCAGCCCTTGATTTGTAAATTAATTATCTTATTTAATTATTTATTTTTCCTTTGTAAGAGGAGCACTGCCTTAGGGAGGGAGAGAGAGAAAGAGAATAATAAAAAAAAAAAAAAAAAAAACAGATGCCATTTCTTTAAGAAATGGCATCTGTAATAATAATCTGTTATATGCCATAATAAATTATGGCATATAACATAAAATGTTATATGCCATTTGATAACAGTTTTCTATAGATCTAAGTGTAACTCAGTAAGTTTGTAACACACAATCTCCCTCTCTTAAATCCAAATTGCTTTATTATCACTGGGAGAGGCTGGGATGGACTGGGAGAGGCTGGAATGCACTGAGAGAGGCTGGGATGGACTGGGAGAGGCTGGGATGGACTGGGAGAGGCTGGAATGCACTGAGAGAGGCTGGGATGGACTGGGAGAAGCTAGGATGCACTGGGAGAGGCTGGGATGGACTGGGAGAGGCTGGAATGCACTGAGAGAGGCTGGGATGGACTGGGAGAGGCTGAAATGCACTGGGAGAGGCTGGGATGGACTGGGAGAGGCTGGGATGGACTGGGAGAGTCTAGGATGCACTGGGAGAGGCTGGGATGGACTGGGAGAGGCTGGGATGGACTGGGAGAGGCTGGAATGCACTGAGAGAGGCTGGGATGGACTGGGAGAGGCTGGGATGGACTGGGAGAGGCTGGAATGCACTGAGAGAGGCTGGGATGGACTGGGAGAGGCTAGGATGCACTGGGAGAGGCTGGGATGAAAAGGCTGGGGCTGGGGCTGAGGCTGGGGGAAAAGGTCAAGAATGTTGGGTGTATCTCCAAGACAGTCAGGAATACGAGTAGGGTGTTGCACCAATTGCTCTAGGTCATGGAGGATAGCAAAGTTGTAGGCTAGTTCACCAGGATGGTCAGTGAAGGGAGAGGAAAGCCAAAGCTGGTGGTGAACATTGAAGTCTCCAAGAATGGAGATCTCTGCAAAAGGGAAGAGGGTCAGAATGTGCTCCACTTTGGAAGTTAAGTAGTTAAAGAATTTCTTATAATCAGAGGAGTTAGGTGAGAGGTATACAGCACAGATAAATTTAGTATGAGAGTGACTCTGTAGTCGTAGCCAGATGGTGGAAAACTCAGAAGATTCAAGAGCGTGGGCACGAGAGCAGGTTAAATCATTGCGCACATAAACGCAGCATCCAGCTTTGAACTGAAAAATGAGGATAGAGAAAGTAAGAGGGAACAGAAAAGGAGCTACTGTCAGTTGCCTCAGACACCTGAGTTTCAGTGAGGAAAAGAAGATGAGGTTTAGAAGAGGAGAGGTGGTGTTCTACAGATTGAAAATTAGATCTTTGACTGCGAATGTTGCAGAAGTTAATGAAGAAAAAGTTGAGGGGGGTGTCAAGACACTTAGGGTCTTTGACAGAAAGGCAGTCTGACCTGGGGACATTTATGGTCCCCTCCCCAGATGGGGACTACGAGGCTGGTGTAGGAGTCGCCACGATGATTTTAAAATTTTTGAGTGAAGGGTGTGTGTGTTATTAGGTGCTTGTAGTTTTGTGTGGAGGAAGAGAGTTGTCTTTAGAGGGCAGGCTATGACTGCCCCCTTGTGTTGTGAGACACAAAGGGAAACGTTCAGCGAGGTCACAGCTGGGTTTAATGATAAGTTCACAGCACCCCCCTGAACAGTGCTTTAGACCTCACTGGTAGTAATTATCATTTAGGCAGATGTCTACTGCCTCCTCATATATATATATATATATATATATATATATATATATATATATATATATATATATATATATATATATATATATATATATATATATATATATATATACCCAGCCAACATTGGATAATGGGAGGCATGTGGGTGTTTTGTGGGCTACTTTATGGGTCCCATGTGGGCTACCCACATTACTGTAAAACACAGGTTGTTCTTGGAGATTTAAACTTTTTGCATTTATAAATATTCATTCACATGACAGTAAAGATTAATTTTACTAACATGCCAGTTTCTCTTAAACCAAGCAATTTACGTGTAATCTTATCTTACAAATGGCTTGAGGCATTCTCTAACCCTCTTGGAAAGTTGACAGATATAAGTAATACTGCTAATTTTCATTGAAATATTAAAAGAAAATTAAATAAATAAATAAATAAATAAAATAAATAAATAAATAAATAAATAAAAATCTTTTGGTTCAGTGATGTTCCTCATTTTTTGTCCAAGGTTCTAACCATACCTAAACTAACTTAACAACACCAAAACTAACCTAACCATACCTGCTGTAACCTAACCATACCTAAACTAACTTGACCACACCAAAACTAACCTAACCATACCTGCTGTAATCTAACCATACCTAAACTAACTTAACCACATCCAAACCTAACTACACCCAAACTAACCTAACTGTACTTGCTGTAACCTAACCATACCCAAAACTAACCTAACTACACCCAACCATATCAAACCTAACCTAACCATACCTAAACTCAAGGCAAGGTATGGGCGTGTCTAGCCAGTGGTAGCCATAATTATTTCCTATTTTCATCAATAAGAAAAGGCATTGAATTCAATTTAAAAAAAACCTTTCAATTATTGTTAAAGGTTTGTAGAAAAGAATATATCAAGAGCTAGTGTTATTTCATAAGATAGGTAATGAAATACTGGCACATTAATAAAAGTGATATCAAGCCTCAATATACTGACATACGGTAATAACAGTGTAGTACCATCACAATCACCAGCACCACCACCTTACCATTTATATCACTAGACAACCACCTCTACACCGTACGTAATGTACTTTCCACATATAATGCATACCTTTGGGCAAATTGGTGTCAGCGGAGCATTGAATGAATACCTCTTGGCACTTGCTGGGAGACTGGATGCCTTGGTAATCTGCAGGGATCACCACTTTTTAACACAGGCTAACTTCTTACTTTACACGTTATGGAAGGCATCAAGTATGGCTTCAAGCATTTTAAAGTATTCACAACATTGTCGAGTGCAATTTAAGATACCTTACTTCTGAACTGGTGTGAACCGCCAACGTACTGTTTACAGCACCCGCTGGGTTAAAACGTATGTTCACTTTTTAAATCTCTGAATTAAAGTATATTGCATTTTCAAGTTCAAAAATTAAAAATATTATTGCATAAAAATAATGCACTTTTCTTTCTCTTTCCACAAGTTACCTCCAGCAGATTATTAAAGGTAGGTGGAAATTTTATTTAGAGCATGATGAACCCAGCCGTTAGCAGGAAGGCGGCACAACAACGTCAGCGGCGCACCTACAGAGTGAGAAGAGATATTTTCGCTGAGTACGACGATGCTGAGTTACTGAAAAGATTCAGATTGGACCGTGCTGGTATTGTTGCAGTGACTGATATAGTGAGAGACAAGCTGCAAAGTAAAACTGAAAGAAATAGAGCCTTGACCCCTGAGATGGTGGCCATCACATTACGATATTTAGCCACAGGAAAAATGCAACAGTGCAGTTGTGATGATTTTGGAACAACGCAGCCCACTATCAGCCGTGCAATATCACAGACAATTGATGCACTGGCTGACCCAGAAGTAATCTGCCAGTTCGTGGCTTTCCCTCACACCCAGCGTGAAGTGCAGCAAAAACAGGCAGAGTTCATGCAAGTAACTCAGTTTCCCGGTGTTGTGGGAGTGATTGATGGCACTCATATAAGAATTGTGTCTCCTCATGTCGATGAACATGTATATGTGAACAGGAAACGCTATCACAGCATAAATGTGCAAGTAGTATTTGATGCTCACTATAAGATTCTTGACATTGTGGCAAGGTGGCCTGGCTCAGTCAACGATGCAAGAATACTAGATAAGTCAGCACTCAAACTGATGTTTGAGGAACAACATGTACCTGCAGGATGCTATACCTTCCCGGGGACAGTGGCTATCCCTGTAAGCAGTGGCTCCTCACTCCTTACCTTCGCCCTCAAACTGTTGCACAAGCTAATTATAACAGGTGGGTTTATTTGTAAATTGTGTTCTGTTAGGTTTAGATATGCTTTGAACGAATCTAGTAGCTTTCTCCCCAGGGCCGCCCTCCCGCGTGTGCCCGCAGCCCCTACAAGAACCGGTCCCTGCCCCCCTTTGGGCACGCTCTCCTCCCAAGGCTAAGTCCCCGGGGCGTGGCCGCCCAAACTAACCCCCCTCCTCCCAACAGTTCCAGTACCTTACGATGCAGCCGAGGGGACTGACGCCACCACCACCACTGCCACCACCGCCACAACAAGGGTTATTCAAATGGGGAACATGCTTCAGGTGTTGCCCCAAGATGCCTCAGCCCCGCAGCCCCACTTCCCCATGATAGTGCAGGCAGGGAATGTCATACAGGTGAGAGAGAGAGAGAGAGAGAGAGAGAGAGAGAGAGAGAGAGAGAGAGAGAGAGAGAGAAAGTTTTTTACATACAGAAAGGAGAGACAGAGATAGAAAATCAATACTACTACTACTACTACTACTACTACTACTACTACTTCTGAGCACCTCCTTCCTCTCAGGTTGTTCCAGCTGACAACACGCAGGTATTAGGGGCAGAAGTCGTTGGAGTTGGTCGGGTCATGCAAGTGGTCGGAGTCCCAGGCTTTCCCCCGACCCCAGCCCCAGACCCATGCCCCAGCCACCCCTCTCCCTGTGACCCCTGCCCAGTCATCCCTCACCCCCTCCTGCCCCCCTGCGGTGCTGCCAGCGGGGGTGATGGGAGGTGGAGGTGGGCCACACACACCTGGGTTAGCTGTGGCTTGGCTTATCTCCCTCCTCAGCAGGTGAGAGAGAGAGAGAGTGTATATACATCTGTTGTTATTGTATTTATTTGTCTATATTTTCCTTACAGAGTGATTGATTGATTAAATGATATATATTGGTGTTAATATATACAGACAGACTGGTATATAGACATTCTGATATGTGATGGCCAGTCCATGGAGCACAAGGTCTTTGTGGACTAATGAATATTTTACACTAAGGTTTAAGACCAGTGTTTTATTCAGCTATCATGAAAAAAAAAAGAAAAAGACAGTACATAATTATTTAGTAAGTAATTCATAACTTTAACCCAATCAAATTATAGATACATGCAAAAAAGAATTATATCAATAACAAAAGTAAATAATAATAATAATAATAATAATAATAACTATTACAAATTACAAACAATTACATATGTTTATAATAGTAGAGCTGATTACAATTTGAAAACTAATAAATACAATGAATAATTACTTGTTAAGTGTTGTTTTATCAGTAATTTAAAGGAATGTAATGGTTTGTTTTTAACTGTGGTCCGAGAGCCGGGTCCAGTGCTTGGTTCCTCGTGAGACAACACTCTGTTGGGCACGGGAGGTTCAGCAGAAGGGTGTCCTCAAGTTACCTGTCTGTCTTAACTGAATATCATGAGCCCGTGTCTCTTGTGTTTGTATTAAGAGCTTTGTATACAAACGCCAAGGTCTGGAATACAGTAATGTCTCCAGTTTCTAGGAGTTTAAGATCCACTGCTATGTTCGGACTTGTTACTGTTTGTCTTATTCCAAATTAGCTTTTTTGGGGCAAGAAATAATTTATGAGTGTAGGTTGCACTAGGAGAAAGAGAGAGAGAGAGGAGAGAGAGAGAGAGAGAGAGAGAGAGAGAGAGAGGAGAGAGAGAGAGAGAGAGAGAGAGAGAGAGAGAGAGAGAGAGAGAGAGAGAGAGAGGAGAGAGAGAGAATGTTTGATATTATTATTATTATTATTATTATTATTATTATTATTATTATTATTATTATTATTATTATTATTATTATTATTATTATTATTATTATTATTACTGCTACATATTTCTCTCTCTCTCTCTCTCTCTCTCTCTCTCTCTCTCTCTCTCTCTCTCCTCTCTCTCTCTCTCTCTCTCCTCTCTCTCTCTCTCTCTCTCTCTCTCTCTCTCTCTCTCCTCTCTCTCCTCTCTCTCCTCTCTTACAATAATAGTTTTACCCTTCTCTCTCATCCTCTCTCCCACTTCCACTCACTCACTCTCTCCCTCCTTTTGCAGCAAATCCCGAGGATCAACGAGGACATGGTGGACCCAGAGATTGCAGCAGCAGCAAGAGAGAGAGAGAGAAGCAAGAGAGGAGGGAGAGGAAGGAGAGGAGGAGGAGAGAGAGGGAGGCCAGGAGGGAGGCACGTCAGAGAGAGAGGGAGAGGAAGAGGTTGATTCTGTTACAACAACAACTGCAACAACAACAACAGTTAGTCAGTGAGGAGGGGGAGGGGCCGTCCTCTGATGCTGAGGATGAGGTATTGTTCAGGGTAAGTAGTAGTAGTAATGCATCATTTTTAAACTTTCCGAGATAATCTTATTTCAACAGGTAGAGATGAAAAAGTCCTCTAACTGACAAAAAAAAAACATTATCTATTTATTTTGTTATGTAGGCCAGCCAGCCGTGGGGGGGGACAAAACTTCAATAAAAGAGACTCTCTGAGGTGTGGCTCCCCAAAATAGAATTGCAAATGGTAGCCAGAATTTACATGAATACTGGAGGGTGCTGTCAGGCCAAACCAGCTCCCCATCTGTGCCTATGCAGTGTCTGGCCAGCCACTAGTGTGTTTTGGGGGCTCAGACCAGCAGATTCCCACTGTTTATTCACTGTTTGTGTTGATGCAGTGTCTGGCCAGCCACTTGTGTGTTTTGGGGGCTCAGACCCAGCAGATTCCCAGTGTTTATTCACTGTTTGTGTTGATGCAGTGTCTGGCCAGCCACTTGTGTGTTTTGGGGGCTCAGACCAGCAGATTCCCAGTGTTTATTCACTGTTTGTGTTGATTTAGTGTTTGGCCAGCCACTTGTGTGTTTTGGGGGCTCAGACCAGCAGATTCCCACTGTTTATTCACTGTTTGTGTTGATCTAGTGTTTGGCCAGCCACTTGTGTGTATGTAGGGGGACTCAGACCAGCAGATTCCCACTGTTTATCCACTGTTTGTGTTGATGCAGTGTTTGGCCAGCCACTTGTGTGTTTTGGGGGCTCAGACCAGCAGATTCCTACTATTTATCCACTGTTTGTGTTGATCTAGTGTTTGGCCAGCCACTTGTGTCTATGTAGGGGATTCAGACCAGCAGATTCCCACTGTTTATCCACTGTTTGTGTTGATCTAGTGTTTGGCCAGCCAGTTGTGTGTTTTGGGGGCTCAGACCAGCAGATTCCCACTGTTTATTCACTGTTTGTGTTGATCTAGTGTTTGGCCAGCCACTTGTGTGTTTTGGGGGCTCAGACCAGCAGATTCTCACTGTTTATTCACTGTTTGTGTTGATCTAGTGTTTGGCCAGCCACTTGTGTGTATGTAGGGGACTCAGACCAGCAGATTCCCACTGTTTATCCATTGTTTGTGTTGATGCAGTGTTTAGCCAGCCACTTGTGTGTATGTAGGGGGACTCAGACCAGCAGATTCCCACTGTTTATCCACTGTTTGTGTTGATGCAGTGTTTGGCCAGCCACTTGTGTGTATGTAGGGGACTCAGACCAGCAGATTCCCACTGTTTATTCACTGTTTGTGTTGATGCAGTATTTGGCCAGCCACTTGTGTGTATGTAGCGGACTCAGACCAGCAGATTCCCACTGTTTATCCACTGTTTGTGTTGATGCAGTGTTTGGCCAGCCACTTGTGTGTTTTGGGGGCTCAGACCAGCAGATTCCTACTATTTATCCACTGTTTGTGTTGATCTAGTGTTTGGCCAGCCACTTGTGTTTATGTAGGGGACTCAGACCAGCAGATTCCCACTGTTTATCCACTGTTTGTGTTGATCTAGTGTTTGGCCAGCCATTTGTGTGTTTTGGGGGCTCAGACCAGCAGATTCCCACTGTTTATTCACTGTTTGTGTTGATCTAGTGTTTGGCCAGCCACTAGTGTGTTTTGGGGGCTCACAGACCAGCAGATTCTCACTGTTTATTCACTGTTTGTGTTGATCTAGTGTTTGGCCAGCCACTTGTGTGTATGTAGGGGACTCAGACCAGCAGATTCCCACTGTTTATTCACTGTTTGTGTTGATGCAGTATTTGGCCAGCCACTTGTGTGTATGTAGCGGACTCAGACCAGCAGATTCCCACTGTTTATCCACTGTTTGTGTTGATGCAGTGTTTGGCCAGCTACTTGTGTGTTTTGGGGGCTCAGACCAGCAGATTCCTACTATTTATCCACTGTTTGTGTTGATCTAGTGTTTGGCCAGCCACTTGTGTTTATGTAGGGGACTCAGACCAGCAGATTCCCACTGTTTATCCACTGTTTGTGTTGATCTAGTGTTTGGCCAGCCACTTGTGTGTATGTAGGGGACTCAGACCAGCAGATTCCCACTGTTTATTCACTGTTTGTGTTGATCTAGTGTTTGGCCAGCCACTAGTGTGTTTTGGGGGCTCAGACCAGCAGATTCTCACTGTTTATTCACTGTTTGTGTTGATCTAGTGTTTGGCCAGCCACTTGTGTGTATGTAGGGGACTCAGACCAGCAGATTCCCACTGTTTATTCACTGTTTGTGTTGATGCAGTATTTGGCCAGCCACTTGTGTGTATGTAGCGGACTCAGACCAGCAGATTCCCACTGTTTATCCACTGTTTGTGTTGATGCAGTGTTTGGCCAGCCACTTGTGTGTTTTGGGGGCTCAGACCAGCAGATTCCTACTATTTATCCACTGTTTGTGTTGATCTAGTGTTTGGCCAGCCACTTGTGTTTATGTAGGGGACTCAG
>NC_087159.1:22500-37500 GCF_035594125.1 Scylla paramamosain | reverse complement strand
TAAATAAACAATTAAGCCATTCATTGCAAGGGCCACAGTCAGAAAGTGAAAAAAAAAAAAAATGCTTAGTTAAATACCGAGGCTAAATAAAACAAGGAATTAGACAAATGACAAATAATTAATAAATACATAAGGAATAATGAATAAACAAAAATTAAGCCAGGAAGACTATTATAATTATTGCAAGGAGACGATATGTATGTATGTATGTATTGTATGTAATTCGAGGTTAAAATGGCTCAAATCTGACCCAACAGCAGGCCATAAGTGAAGGTGTTCCTCAAGGCAGGGAGGGGGGGGGGGAGCAATGAATAGGGGAGGGGCTATAAACTATTGGGGGGGTATTAATTAATGACGCATCCAGTTTAGCGTGTGTGTATATTTCGCGTTGTGATAATTTAAAGGTTTTCTCGCGTTTTTATCTTTATTTATTGATTGATTTTATTTATTTATTTTATTTTTTTGGCAGGTGTTATATTTGTTGAGTGTTTTAAGTAACTGTGGCTCATTGCATCAAAACTCCATTCATTACCTTCGTGGGAAGGTTCAATTTGGCAAGGTTTTATTTCGCATTTTGGGTTTTGTAGTAAATTATGCATTTTCTCATATTTTTCTTTGCTGGTATTGTCCCTTCCACGCCATATATGACTGGAAAGTTGGGGGCGCCTTCCCCCCCCCCCCCACCCTCCACTGCTACGTTTTTTTTTCTTAATCAGTCAGTCAACCAATCAATCAATCCCTTCATGAATCATACCCATTTCCAGGTGTCACCCCCACCCATACATCTCTCATTCTGTCATGTATGAACAAGTGCTAAGGGCAAGCTGAACAAGTACAAAGGGCAAGCCAGCTGTCTCTTTTAATATTCTTGCCTGAAATAACATTACAAATGAGGGTCTATTAATCATCCATTAAATAATCCATTTTTATTGCTTTCTCATTCTTCTTCCTCTGTGTATTGTTAAATTGGATGGTTATATCATTGTCCCTTCCTGTGTTTTAGTGTGCCATTACCTGTCCTCTCTTCCAGCTGATATTTAGTTTGTACTAAAATAGACTGGCATAACTTTACAATTTATACACAAATAACAACATAAACCAATAATGCATTGATATTATGCATGATAGGAGTGGACATTTCCACTCTACATCATTAATGAATGCATGATGAGACGCACACTATTACAAAGCTAATGAGTTCAATAAAAAACACTCAATAACAATTTCAATAACTTTATTAAAAATAGCAATCTTTATAAATCATGAAACTAGAAAACTTTAAGAACCTGGGGCTATAACATCAAATGCACAATAATGCAAACACTTTTTACACACACACTCTTTAATGATATTTCCTAATATACAGTATAATTCCAAACAGAGAGAGAGAGAGAGAGAGAGAGAGAGAGAGAGAGAGAGAGAGTGATGAACTACCTGGGGTCATAAATGTAAAGTACAGGTATCAGTCAGGCAAAGCATAGTGCTTGCCTGTCTCATATGGAATGTAAAAACATGGCTTCATATCATTCCAGACCTGGGATTATGGCCAAAAGTTACCAAGCAGTGCTGAGCAAAATCCAGTAGAGTAATATTCAGTATCATTGAATTACTGACAAAGTAAAGATCATTATGTGCAATGATACTCACTACCTAGGAGCATTTCAGGTTACTACCAAGAATCTGACCATGCTGGCAGGGATGGTTAGGCTACAACACATTACATACTTCTCCATTCAAATCAGTCAGCTGATTAAATGGTGAGTTAAACCATTTTGATCATCTAAATCATATTAAGGCATTGGATGAGACCTGGACAGCTTGGGTCAACACCATACATAGGTACTCCACTACTCTGTGGGAGGCACTTGATTGTGGCAAGAGTCATCACAATACCAAACACCATCCTTGACAAAGCACAGCATGGCCCACTCATCCACAGGAACCCAGCCATCTCTAAGGAGCAAATCAATGCTGCCCAGTGTCACTCCTCATCACTTTTAGGGAATAAGAAGTAGATCCCACCCCAGCACCATCTTTACATAGAATATAATACAGAGGACAAAGAAGGAATACAAACAGGGCACATGGTATGGTATGGAACACCAACCCTCACTTTTGGAAAACCCCAGCCACTCAGTAGGAGACCAGCCAGTCACCATGGCTATCACCTGGGGATTCTTAGGAACAGGTGTTAGGTATAGAATGAGAGATAAAGAAAACTCCCAATACATTTCAAGTCTATACGCAAGTCTCCATAGATAGACAAAAAAGTGTTCATGAATTAAACACAATATTGTAAGTTTTAAATGTTATGTGGTACCTTAGATAGATGGACAGGTCACTTGAGAAGAGAAAATAAGAAATGTCTTAGGAAGAGTATTTTGTCATATGTATGAATATATATGACTGTATGACATAGATGACTGGTGAAGTAGATTTTGTCCCTTATCAGAGTGGTTGTGTAGCTGAAACAAATTAATGATTATCAAAACAGAGACACATTTGAGCTGATTGGTGAATTACAGTTTCAGAGTGGATACAGCATACACTGGGATGATAAAACTACTGCAGTCATAAAGTAGATGAAAAAATACTGTGGGGAGGAATGTAAAGCAGTAACATATGCAACAAAAGAAAGCAAGAAAGAAAGAAAGAAAGAAAGACAGAAGAGAGAGAGAGAGAGAGAGAGAGAGAGAGAGAGAGAGAGAGAGAGAGAGAGAGAGAGAGAGAGGAGAGAGAGAGAGAGAGAGGAGAGAGAGAGAGAGGAGAGAGAGAGAGAGAGAGAGAGAGAGAGAGAGAGAGAGAGAGAGAGAGAGAGAGAGAGAGAGAGAGAGAGAGAGAGAGAGAGAGAGAGAGAGAGAGAGAGAGAATGATGTGACATGACATCTTTAAGTACAAATGAGTATATAGTAACCATACACTGATACTTGTCCCCTTATACAGTGATAAGTTTACCCAAACACAATGGACACGGATGGAACTTTTGGAGGCTAAAGTGCTCCAGGTGACTGGTGGACTCCATTTCATTGCGGAGGTCCAGGATTCTCTGCACAGTTGGGCTTTTGGTGTCAGTGGAAGTGGTGGCAGTGTGGCAGCAGTAACAGTTTTGGTCTTCCTATGGGCAAGTTCTGTAGGATTCATATTCTCCCCTCCTCATGAGGGACATCAGTGTGAAGGGTCAACAGAGCATCAATTCCCTCCTCAGGCAAAGAATGATGGATGCAATTTTCTGTTTCTTGTTGTTGCTCCACCTTTTCAGAGTGCTTGAGGCGCTCGTCAGCCACCTTTCCACTGGTGGTGGGTGTCTCAGACTCACTGGTTCCTGTTCCACATCAAGAGTGTTAGCAGATGCCACTTGTATTTCATCTACTTAGTACATTACATCATTACATAAATAACTGGTGTTATCTGATATTAAAGTGCTAATGAGCAACATGCCACAGAAATCTGTTTATTTCAAGAAAATTATGAAGATAATAATAATGTTTCGTTGCACTTCATAAGATGGCTCAGTTTTTACTACTCACCAACACTGCTAAAGATAGCAACTGGACTCTTAAGGACGCTGCTTATCTTCTCGAGCTGCTGAAGGTCATGATCTGCTTCCTTTTCCTGCACCAGCTTTGATATCAAATCCTGCAGGAAACAACTGTGTTAATTCACATTTTGAATAAATCTAATAGATGAAATTTCACTTACAACACCTTATGTGTCTCTGGTGACTCATGGAGGACAGATACATCACCTGAGAGTAAATGGTCAGTGAAGAAGTTGACCCTTGATCCTGGCTAATCACATTAAGTACATTAAACACTCCTGTTAACTAATAAATGAGGGATAGATTTCTCTGGAAGGTTACATTACACTACTTCCCTGGCATTTGAAAACATTTTGCTCTACATGAACTCATATGGAAGCTTTACTGCAACATTAAATCTCAGCTAGATGCCAGATGGTGTAGCCTCCATCACAGAGCAAGGTAATGATATGAAGGCTTAGTACTTTGGTCAACACCTGAATAAGAACCGTTTGAGATGCAGCAGAGATCACTAACCTGCCAGCAATTGAATAAGAAGTGTGTGAGATGCAGCAGAGATCACTAACCTGCCAGCAATTGAATAAGAAGTGTGTGAGATGCAGCAGAAATCACTAATCTGCCATGACATGAATAAGAAGTGTGTGAGATGCAAAAGAGAGCACTAACCTGCAGAGTGGTTTTGCTTCATTTCCTCTCATTCATGATGGAGGCTGCAAGGTCTAACTCGCGTTCTCGAGCTTGTTGCTTCATCACTCCTCGCTGCAACTGGTAGATGGTGATGTAGTCACCTGAAGAAGGATAAAATTCTTCATTAAAAGACCAAGGAAATGGCATACAGTAAACAGTAAACACTTCCTCCACTTCACTTTTACAGATGATTCAAATGAGCAAAAAACATGCATACACCGATGGACTCTGTCTCCTCATGCACTACAGCATGCTTAAGCTGCTACTTCCTGTCACTTAGCTCAGCCACCTCCTTCATGCTGCAAGTTAACCTGCTCTCCAGGACCCTGTGAGCCTCCTGCAGTTGTTGCAGCTTCTGTTAAAGCTCAGTTCCTCCCAATCCTGTTGTTTCTCCTGATAAAACAATAAGTTTGTTTCTCTCAACTTTTCTTAATACAGCCTCAATAAACAAATCCAATAACAATGCTTTTATTTTGTTATTAATTCAAAAAATTGAGCAACAGTGAGGAAAAATTATTTGCTTTATTATTAGAGAATATAAACTTTCTTACCTTTTGGTTCAGTTATGACATCTTCAGACAACTTTTCATGAGCAAGAGATTCTCCCAGCAGTTTGTTATACTTATCCCTCTCACAGTCTAGCTGAACCTGAAGACTGCTGCACTCACTCTCCAACCTGCTAACCTCAGATGTCAGTGTAGCCACTTGACCCAGCAATTTCCCCTTGGTATCTGTACCTGGAGGTGAAAAATTGATGCAACAGAGGGCCAGACAAGAATGACCAATGGAAGTAATTAGACGTAATGTAAGAAGTGGGTATAAGACTAAGGGAAATAGAAGGGCAATGGAGAGAGGGTTAGATGCACCAGAAATGTCTGTGGAGCCAGGAAAAATTTTAACTTGTAACAGAGATAACTAAGAGCAACTGTGAATGAATAAATGTGATGTAGCCTCGACCCATGACTGGGAAAATGCAAAAGCAGCACCTCAGACACCAGGACCATGATGACTGGCAGCTCCCAAAATTAGCTGCTGGCTTTTGTACTCCTAGTCACCACAGGAGGCTCATCCACAGCTAATCCTATCAGCTGATCATCTTGGGTGAAGTAATTGTTTATCAGTCTGGCTGTTGAGTCCTGATGCAGAGATGTGTGTGTGTGTGTGTGTGTGTGTGTGTGTGTGTGTGTGTGTGTGTGTGTGTGTGTGTGTGTGTGTGTGTGTGTGTGTGCACTTTGGAAAGCCTCCCTCCAAGGAGAATGTCAGTTTGATATACAAATATATATTCATGTGGATGGTAGCTCACATTTAGCTTCTGAGTTCTCACATGAAGACATGCCATCCTTGTCTTTTTCCTCTGAGGGAGTGACTTTATACTCTGTGATAAGTGCATGCAGCTCACTATTCTGTCTTGTGACGTTTTTGATTTCTATCTGTGAAAGACACAAGAAGGCAGTAAGTTAACTTGTTTAACATGCCACATCATTTTATATATATTATGCCAAGTTTAAACAGGAAAGCCTCACCAGAAGCATCAACTAAAGACCAAAGTGATTAACAAATCTTTCACTTTACCACCCTTAATGACAAAAGCTGATGATGTCCATATCCTGCATTTTTACACCTTCATGATTCCATTAGATTACATTAGATTACATTAGAACAGTATGTGACCAATGACGTCTCCATTCTACATTGCCATGACAAGAATACAGGGCTTTACTGAACATAAACCAAGGACGCCTCCATTCTACATTGCCATGACAAGAATACGGGGCTTTACTGAACATAAACCAAGGACGCCTCCATTCTACATTGCCATGACAAGAATACAGGGCTTTACTGAACATAAACCAAGGACGCCTCCATTCTACATTGCCATGACAAGAATACGGGGCTTTACTGAACATAAACCAAGGACGCCTCCATTCTACATTGCCATGACAAGAATACAGGGCTTTACTGAACATAAACCAAGGACGCCTCCATTCTACATTGCCATGACAAGAATACGGGGCTTTACTGAACATAAACCAAGGACGCCTCCATTCTACATTGCCATGACAAGAATACAGGGCTTTACTGAACATAAACCAATGACGCCTCCATTCTACATTGCCATGACAAGAATACAGGGCTTTACTGAACATAGACCAAGGATTCCCTCCTCCTCTCTCTAAGGGTTAGGGTTCTCTCAACAGTTACAGCATGGTGTGAGAGATGCAGTGCTGTCAAGGCTTTACTATTTACAGGAAGCAACACACCAATAAATAAATGTTACTTTGGAAATGAAACTGAATAATCAAAGGCTTTATATCTCATGAACTTCCCTTCTTTAATAAACTGTCTTCAAGCTGACAGACTCCAGTAGTATTGCATCTTAGGAATATTCTACAGCTGATTTCATAATAACTGCTCTCTAAAACTGACTACATGCCTCCTTCCCTGCCTCCTACAGACTCTACTCAACAATTGTTGTTATTCTGTTCATGCTGGTGTGACAGTTAACCAGTATATTAATTCCTTAGTTATGTACACTCTAGAATGGTGGTTCATTTTATCTACCAGTGATTTGAATTCCCAGCTTCTAAGTATTACATTATTATTTGTTGATTGGTACCATTTGTATGCAATCAGAGAAAGATTTCAATATAAAAACATATCCATGTTACTGTTACCTTTCAGAATGTAAACCAAAATGAAAGCTATGTAAATTCTTACTTTAGATTATGTTGTCATTTCATTGAATGATGTAATTTCTTGGTTCTTGTGCTTCTTCAAATGCAGTCCCTTGTCTGGTTTCTCTGTCAATTCTAATGTCTTATTGCTCTGTGGAAAAACAAAGTGCAAATGTTTAGGATGAACTGATTCAATAATATTGCTTTCACAATTTCAATATTGTTCACAATTTCTGCAGGAAGTTTACTCCATATATTTACTATACGATTAAAGAAAAAATGTTTGGCCTTGTGGGATTTAAAACGTTTGGGTATAATCTTGAATCTATTATTTCTTGTTAGGTAGAATGAAGGAGGAGGAGGAGGAGGAGGAGGAGGAGGAGGAGGAGGAGGAGGAGGAGGAGGAGGAGGAGGAGGAGGAGGAGGAGGAGGAGGAGGGAGAAACAAAGATAGGAGGGAAGGAAGAAAGGAAGAAAAGGGAAGAAAAGGGAATAAGAGAGAGAGAGAGAGAGAGAGAGAGAGAGAGAGAGAGAGAGAGAGAGAGAGAGAGAGAGAGAGAGAGAGAGAGAGAGAGAGAGAGAGAGAGAGAGAGAGAGAGAGAGAGAGAGAGAGAGAGAGAGAGAGAGAGAGAGAGAGGAGTTGGTAAGGAAAATTATTACAATGGTCCAAGGTGAAGAACAGGGACTGGAATGAGAAGTGGAAGAAGCATATAGAATTTGAAAATATAGTGAAGGAGGTAAAAGACCATTAAAAGTGAGAATGAGATCCCAAGTTACAGTAAAGGAGATCCTAGTGAGAACTGGGAAGCTGGCTGAAAATTCAGAATACAAGAATATTTGGGTAAAAAAGAGATATGAACTTGGAAGAAAGGGAAAAAGAGAAGGATCTGAGGAATGAAGCCAAGCAAAAAAAACGAGAGAAGTACAGAGACCGAGAAGCAGAAATTTTATTGGAGGGTACTAGATATGAAACTAAGGAAATGGTATATTCAGGAAAGGGAACAAGAAATGAAAGAACCACAACAGCAGACAGACAAATTGCATGTGGTGGGAGAAGTAGTATATTAAGAGTAATAAATACAAAACAAACTTCATGTAAACAAATAAAATTTTCAGAAAACTTGTCACACAAAACCTTATTAACAACTCACCTTCTCCTTCTGCAGCATTTCCTTCCTTCTTATCTTTCTCCTTTCCTTCTCCATCTTCCTCCTCCTCCTCCTCCTCCTCTCCTTCCTCTTTCTTTCCACCTTCCTCCTCCTCTTGTGACTCTTAACTCTCTTCCTCCTCGTCCTCCTCTTCCCCTGTGCTTCCCTCCTCTGAAAGAAAAGACTTGTTTAAAAAGCAAGCAAATATAGTAGTAATAGTAAAAAAAAGTCAATGAAATGAAAGTTTATACACATATGAAATTAGTGAAAATTTGACACCAAACATTCTCTATCTGTAACATTACATCAGAATGACGAGAACACAAGATATGAAAAGTGAAAGGGAATGATGTATATAACAAAGAAAAACATTGTATAATGACATATGACAGGAAAATAATCTTGTATACTTGTCCCTTAAATACTTGCTTCCTTGTATATTAACTCCCAAAATGCTCATTCCTTGTACTCTCATTTTCAAAACACCTCTTCCTTATATATTGTCACTCAAACACTCCTTTCTTGTACACTTATTCCTAAATCACTCCTGTCTTCCTGTATTCTCATTCTCCAAACACTCGTGCCTCTGCACACCCAGTTCCTCAAAACATTTCTTCATTGTTTACTCATCCCGCAAACACAGCAACTTTCTTGTATACTCAGCTCTCAAAAGATGCATTTTTAAACATCCATAACTCCTTTTATTTTCATTCCCCAAACACTCCCGGCTGTGCACACTCCAGCACGTTAACACAATAACCAAGCAATACACACGACTACTGGCACCATCCAGATCTGGCCCCAGCACCCCTGCCTCCTTGCGTGCCAGCTCCAGCAATGCACGGCCACAGCGGCAGTACGCGTCACCACACTCGGGCGCCTGCTCCCCACACAGCTCCACCAGGGACTCTGTTGCCTCCTGGAGTGGTAAGGAGTGTCAGTTAAACCTGGTGTTTACTTTCACTATGATATGAAACAATTAACAACACAGAAAACAACACAACTAGGTAACATGCAACACATACCACACCTAAGCAACAGACACACCTCGAAGGCAGCGACAGCAGATTTGAAGTCCCCCACCAGGAGGTGTCGCTTGCCCCTAGAGAAACGGTCGAACGCTGCTGCACTTGCCGCACGTCCAAGGGGAGCAAGCAAACAGGCCATCATCAAACAAGTCTCGACTTTAACCATTCGTAATTTACACCATCATATATTGTGGAGTAACTTCATGTTTAGTATATCTTAACATGGAACATTATTAAGAATGTGTACATGCTTGTATTATTTGATAAATTATGTGGTCAGCTACACTTTCCACTCACACTCTCATCCATCACCAAAATTAAACTAACCCCCTATTACTTTCCTCCCACCCTCAGAATTATTAAACTAACCTCCAGTCACATTCTTCTGACACCCTCATCCCTCACTAAAAATTAATACCAACTGGCAAAATTACCAAACTAACCTCTAAATATCATCCTCCCACCATCTAGTCTCTCACTAAAATTAATCTCACCAAGCACGATTATCAAGCTAATATCCAATCACTTTCCTCTGACCCTCAAAATCCTTTCCAGCTGGTAGAATTATTAACCTATACTCCAGTCACTTCCACCCTCTCATCCCTCATTAAAATTAATCCCAGCCTTCAAAATTATTGAACTAACCTCCAGTCAAAGAAATATCACTGGTTTTGTGGGGGATATTGTCACTGCACTAAGGGATGCACACAATTTCTCGTAAGTTTTCACATTTTGCGTTCAACTGTACCGGTCTAAGTGGAGGAGTGAAAAAGTGACACCTAATGAATAGTTGCCACAAAACTTATTCTCATTACTTTTTGTTCCTTGTCATTTTTCTTTCAGGCTTTTTTCATCATCACAGCAGCTTGAAATTTTGAAAATACATGCTATTTGAGGAGGTAGCTGTACATGTGAAAAAAAAGAAGGGAAACAAACATCCATACTTGTGACTGATATGAAAAATAAACTATACATATAAATGTATATTTCACTTTTCTTTCTAGCAATTAAAAAATGTACATACGACAGTATTTCTTTCTTTTCCTCAATAAATACGACAACAGTATTTTTCCTTCCCTTCAGTACACCCAGCCTTTCCCTTAGTACATATCACAGTACTTTTCCTTTTTGCTCAGTGCATATGAGAATAATTTTCCTTTTCCTCCATGCATATGACACTACTTGCCCTTTTCCTTTTCTTTCCCTAAATAGAGAAGACAAGACAGAAATTTTCTTTCCCTCAATACACAACACTATTTTTTCTCCCACTCTCTCTCTTGTACAGAGTCAGTTTCAATGTACTGGAAGGTTATGCCTACGGGAAACTGAAGGACAACTCAAGCAACGAGTGGACGGGCACGGTAGGAGCTCTGCAGTCAGGGGAAGCTGACCTCACTGTCTCTGAATTGTCCATCACTGAGGAGAGGTTGAAAGTTGTTACCTACACCCAGCCTATCTATATCATCAGGTGAGAGATACAGGTGATGATCAAATAATATTTTAAAGATGTTGAACAAAGTGCTCCCTTAACAGATTAATTGGATCAGCAAAATGTTCAGAATATGAAATGTCAAATAATTAGATTGATCTATCTATATGCCAGGCTGGCAGTCCTATACAGGGTGGCCCAGACACTACACTATACACTCACATACAACATTGACACTGTTAATCCACGGGTAATCTACTGGGTTGGCTACAGTGTGTCCCTCATTGTGTACACATCATACTCTGCCACACTGGTCTCACATCTTGCTGTGGAGCAGCCTGCATCTCTGCCATTCAGCAACCTGCGGGACCTGTCTAGGCAGTCAGGCTGGGATGCTGGATGCAACAACAATGACCTCTTCCAAGTGACAGCCTCGGTGGGTCCTTGGCTTCTTGCTGTGTGAACTGATATACCATCCAGTAGTAGCAGTAGTAGTAGTAGCAGTAGCAGTAGTAGTAGCAGTAGTAGTAGTAGTAGTAGTAGTAGCAGTAGTAGTAGTTTTAATTTCTCAAACAACAGTCCCATTGCTTTAATTTCCTGCCTATCTAAAGTTTTTAATCTACCCTTAATAGGAATATTCTTAAACATCTATTACTTCACAGCCTACTTGTATCTGATCGCCAGTATTAGGGTCCATCAAGGCTGCTCCACTGGTCATCTGGCTTTCCTTACTGAGTCTTGGTCATCATACTCTTTTAGAGATTTTGGTGAAACTTTTGCTGTTGCCTTGGATATATGAAAAGCTTCTGATAGTCTGGCACAAAGCTTGCATTTCCAAACTACCCTCCTACAGCTTCTTTCCTTCTCTGTGTAACTTCATGTCAAGTTTCCTTTCTGACCATTCTATTGCTGCTGTGGTAGACGGTCACTGTTCTTCTCCTAAATCTGTTAACAGTGGTGTTCCTCAGGATTCTATCGTCATTCACTCTCTTCCTATATTCATCAATGATCTTCTAAACCAAACTTGTTGTCCTATCCAATCCTACACTGATTATACTAACCAGCATTTTTCCAGGTCTTTTCATGGACATCCAACCTTTCGGGAGGCAAACAGTTCACACAGGGAAGCCACAGAATACCTCACTTGTAATCTCTCTCTAAAATTTCTGACTGGGGCAGAGCAAACCTGGTATTGTTCAATGCCTCAAAAACTCAATTCCTCCATCTATCAACTCAACACAACCTTCCAGACAACAAGTATCCCCTCTTCTACACTGAACCTCCTCAGTCTGGAAACTGGAAATTTCATATCTCATCTCTAGCTAAAACAGCTTCTATGAAGTTAGGTATTCTGAGATGTCTGCCAGTTTTTCTCACCCCCCCCTCAGCTGCTGACTCTGTACAAGGGCCTTATCCATCCATGTATGACAAATCCATGTATGAAGAGTTTTAAAGAAAGGACTTACTTATTACTGGTTACACTTGCAATAACACAATATCACGTCCAACACCTCACGGTCACTTGATGCAAGTCACTCATTACCCGACCAACTCATCTCAGCTTCAAGACAACTCAATCTGGAAATAACAGATAAAGGAAATAGGTTGGGCTTTTAATCTTCAAGGGACACATTAAAAATTCTATGTCAAACCAATAGTAGTGAAGAATTCAGTCCCAGATTAATAGAGAAATGCAAGAGTCAACAGTGAAATGTAAACAGCAGGTAATTGGTGTCATTGTGCCTGCCATTCAGTGGAAGGAGAGGTAAATAAGTTGTCAATGTCCCTCCTACATAAAAAATACATAGAGTACATTTATGCACACTACTGCCTATTAATTTATTCTCCCTCAGCAACACTGGATTATATTTAACACCTGCTCACTAACTACTGTCTGTGAAGTAAATCACTGAAACTAGAAACATCACTTATCATCTCTCTCTCTCTCTCTCTCTCTCTCTCTCTCTCTCTCTCTCTCTCTCTCTTTGTCTCTCTCTTTGTCTCTCTCTGTCTCTCTCTCTCTCTCTCTCTCTCTCTCTCTCTCTCTCTCTCTCTCTCTCTCTCTCTCTCTCAGAAGTACTTATAGAACACTGTAAATACTAGTAACACCTTGAATTGTTTTGCTTTGATCAATTGTTACGTGATACTGGCTCCACTATTTCAGCTTTTACTGTGTTTTCACTCTTGACACTGTGGGAGCAAAGATTGTCTTCCTTACGATATAGTACACAGTCAATGCCACACACAGCAACACTGTTCTTCTGTTCCTCCAAGCTTTGAGTTTCCTCACTACAGTATCCTTTAGAATAAGCCCCACAAGGATCTTCCTCACCTCTGTCAGCTTGCAGTCTCTCAAAAAAAAGGGCCTCAGTCAAGATTCTCCTCCAGGCCAGGCCACATGCTGCTTCTGTCTCCAAGAACACACCTACTCATTTCACTGATATAAGCAACCTTTTCAAAGTCCCTCAGAGCCTCTTCCATTTCTAACAATAAGCAATATTTAATTGGTTCCTAAACACACACACACACACACACACACACACACACACACACACACACACCTGCAAGAATTTGTCTTACCCTTAGCCAGTACTCATCTTATACATATAAACAGCAGATAGCACACCTAGAGTGGTCACCACTTCCTGTGAGTGGCAGTGCACAGCTGTTTTCAGTATGAGTGGAAGGTCCACTGTCACATAGTCTTGTGACAGGCTGGGCTGGACACTTGGTGAGCAGTTCTGGAACCTTCAGGGAGGTTTACTGCCAACCTGCACACTGAAAGGAAATGCAGTTTGAGTAAATGTACATATTATTATATAGAGACAAAAACAGTAGTGAGTTATCTAAGGAACTTATGACAGAGATACAGAAGAATTACAAAGATATTACATGGTCCAAGCCTTCAATTCAAAGTAAGTGCTTCAGATCTACACAAACAATTGAGACAGCTTCTAAAATCTACATAAACAATTCATGCAGCTTCTAATTCCATCAGTGAGCGTCATCAACCATTGGTCCCAGGTTAGCTCACAGTCATCCCCAAGTGACGCACACACCTGGCTCACTCAACCCCACATGCTTCATCGCTCTGTCTATCTCACTTGTCCACACCTGGCTCACTCAACCCCACAATTTCCACATTTTTTCCACACCTTCTCCACACTATTTCCACACTTTTCTACACAATTTCCACACATGGCTCACTCAATCCCACAATTTCCACACTTTTCCACACCTGGCTCACTCCATCCCAGAATTTCCACACTTGGCTCACTCAGTCCCATGTGCTTGATCACTCTGTCTATCTCACTTGTCCACTTAGTTACATAACATTGTAAGCCCTCTCCATTTCTGACAATCCTACTTCCATCACTCTCAACAAGGCTTCACTCAACCCCTCAAAAGCCCAACAACTAGTTTCCAAGCCATTCTTTATTACCATCCTAACACACTTGTTCCCCCAACTGCTACTCCTAATATTCCACACAAACACCTTACTAGTCTCTCATCATCCATTTGCTCTAATCTAGACCCTGCCGAGGTACCCTGCACGAACACCCTCCAAAGCCACCAGCTCCGCCATCATGCCTTCCTTCGCCATCCATCCGACTCTTGCTCCTGCCCTCCACCTCCTGTTGCTGCCACGTCTGGAGTGCGTCAGCCAGCGTCGTGTAGCAGGTGGAATGGCGTCACTGCTGGGCCGTGGTGTCTGGGTGGGGCACAGCGGGAGGCAGGGGATGGGGTAGTCTGGAATGATTTGTTGGTGTTATGGTTGTAGTTGTTTTGTAGAAAGTATAGTTTAATTAGTTTCTTAGTAAATATAATAAAAATATAATAAAAAAATATATAATAAAAATAAAAAGAAGACGACGTAGCAGATCAAAGAAAAGGTGGAAAGATCACATTGGAGAGGACATGAGTGAGAGAGGATTGAGTGGAGAGAAGGTTGGGGACAGAGCCTTGGGGAGAAGACTAGTAAGGAAAAGTGACCCCATATGAATATGGGAGCAGCTGCAGAAGAAGAAAAAGAAGTAAATCTAATAAAATGAAATAGGATAAAAATTAAATACATTGTTAAGAATAGCATATCTCTCTCTCTCTCTCTCTCTCTCTCTCTCTCTCTCTCTCTCTCTCTCTCTCTCTCTCTCTCTCTCTCTCTCTCTCTCTCTCTCTCTCTCTCTCTCACCATGACTATTTTCCAGCCAGCCAGCTAGCCATTCAACCAACCAGCCAATCAATCAGTCACTCAGTTAGTCAGTCAGTCAGTCAGTCAGTCAGTCAGTCAGTTAGTCAGTCAGCCATTCAACCAGCCAGCTAGCCATTGAACCAACTAGCCAATCAATCAGTCACTCAGCTAGTCAGTCAGTCAGTCAGTCAGTCAGTCAGTCAGCCATTCAACCAGCCAGCTAGCCATTGAACCAACCAGCCAATCAATCAGTCACTCAGCTAGTCAGTCAGTCAGTCAGTCAGTCAGTCAGTCAGTCAGTCAGTCA